>NW_020271173.1:8366331-8550297 GCF_002803265.2 Melanaphis sacchari
GGTTACGTATTGCCGTATTTCACGCGTCGAGGGTGACCGCGGGTGCGCGTGCGCCCGGCGAGGGAGCGACTTCGCGCGCGTCGAGACTGCGACACTACAAACGCCGCGCGACACGCACACGCACGTCGTGCGCTGAAATTCCGTTTTCAGTAGTCCTCGTGGCCGTGGCGCCGGTGAGGTGTGGTGGCGCGCGTTCTCGTACGTCTCCGTTTCCCGCGAGCGCACGTCTCGCGACGTTTCGACTCGTTTTCCGAATTTTACGTCGTGTTTTGTTCGTTTTCCGGAAATAAAACGATCGTTTCTTCTTTTCGCGCGTCCTCGATCGTGCGACGGTATAGTTTTTAACGAGTGTCGTCGGTGACGCTCGTCGTCGTCGTCGTCCACAACACTCGGCGCACAGCGCACCGCCACCACCGGTCACCCATGCCGGCGCACGCGTTCCGGCGGCGGCGGCATCTCCGTCGTCGCTGCTGCCGCCGACACCGGCCGTCCAATACGCGCCCGCGGAACCGCGGTTCCGGCGGTGCGTCCGCAAGTTCTTCGCGCACCTGTTCAGCAACCTGGGCCTGTTCGGGCTGGTGGCCGGATACGTGATCGTCGCGCGTTGCGGGTCACCCCCTCGACGCGTGAAATACGATAATACAATAATATTGTTGTACGTACACGCGACGGCGATACCGTCGTTTAAACGCAATCGCGATATCGTTGTTTATGTGTACATTGTGTACCTACAATTATAACGCCGTCGTGTAATTATTATACCGCGTCTGTCCGGATGTAGGACGTCTGCGATCGGGCCGGAAATCGCGAGTAAGAAAAATAACGGATTTAAGCGATCCCAAAAGTTCGTATTAAACGCCAACCGCGCCAGAATCATCTGGTTCGTCGCACACGTCATGAATAATTGCGATTTATATTTTACGACGCGTTATTTTCATTATTTTCATTATTTTTTTTTTCAAAATTTGATTTGAGTGTTTCTCGTATAGGGAGTCATCGTGTGACGTGATTGCATTGTGTACGAATAATGCGATTGTCGAAAAGTTATTTTACGGTTTTCGATGATGTGGCTTATGGCGTTAACGCCTTTCAGTAACGTGTGCATGAGGGGTTTTAAAAATCGGATCCCCCTCTAGGAACCCGATATAATATGGTAAATTGAATTTTACGTAAAACACGACTTTTTCATTAACATTTTTTATATTTTTAGAATTCGACTTGGAAATCATATTAAAATTTTCAAAAAGGTTCAACATATTATTATGTTATATTTTTACAATAAACATAAATATCCGATACCACGAAGTATCGAAAGATAGTTTAAACTTGCTTAACCCCTCTATCCCACATAAAAAGTTTCTGGCTACGCCACTGACGCATATACATGTGTAGTGATTACGATTTGTAATTATTCAGAAATTTCACACTTGAAAATTTGTAATACTTAATTTATTATTTGTATTTATTTTCTTTTTTTCTTTTTTTTCGATGTAACTTGTGATTAATCTACCAGCACAAAAAAATCATATTTTTCAAATAGTCAAATAAAATTAAAACATTTGGCAAAAACCGTTATATTTAGCTATTCCTTATAATAGATAATATGCATCTTGATGACCTGTATCGAGTAGACCTGCTGCGATGACTATAAGTAAGCCCCGCGATGTATTCTTTGTTTTCGTAGTTATTATTATTTTAAAAACGAAATAATTCTCAAAAATCAAAAATTTATACTCAAGTTGATATCCGATGATATTCTGAAGAAGCAATTCAAATAAAAACGCAATAACTTACACGAGAAATGAATACGTCTAAACATTTAATGTAACTTTTTGACTTTTGACGATAGAAACAATTATAATAACTAGCAGCACAATAAAAACTGTATTTGTTTTATTAGGAAGTTCATTTTTTCTTCCATTATGTACATAAGCATTGTAATAATGTATGGTTAGTGTATCGCCGTATACAACTGTAATGGTATTGTAATTCTTGAAAAAATTTTATAACAATTTAGTGACGTATCGTTCATTTTTTTTATCGAAATATCAAAGCCATTATGGTGTATAGCATTATTTATTACTCGAGAGGGTTATGTACATCATGTAAATACCTAAACTTTTCAAACTTTTAACGAGCTTCGTTCAACTCTCACGCACCCATTCAACTTGAGTAAATATTACTATTATTCCAGAAAAAAAAAAAAAAAGAAAACATTTCTTAATACTCAGTAAGATACCGTAAAAAAAATGTATAAAGTCCAAAAGTTATCTGTATTTACTTGCATATCTTTGTTACAACTATCTAGTGACGTGGACAATCGCTTACATTCGTATACATCATGACTAAAGATTTAATACTTTGACGTGTTATACGTTTGTAGATAGATAGATATTGTTATACTATATGAACAACTTACAATCTATTTATATATAAATATCAGTTATACACTATATAGTTTATATATTGTGAACGCAATATTAGAGAAACAATAATAACGGCTCAGCAATATACGTGTTACTAAAATGTAATTACACTTTTAGGTAATATTAATACAATATAATAAAAATAAGATAAAATTGCTAGATTTTGTCTATTTTTTATATAGTAAGAATTAAACATTCAGAAATGTATTACATTAACTTTAATTTTGAATACAGACATTGTATTACTACATAATGCCTTTTAAATATTAATTTAAATCAAACATTCAAGCGATATTCATGCCGATTTCGAAGTTTCGTATTAATAATTTCAGAAAAACGTGGGCAGTAGATCTCATCGAAATAGTAGGTCATGATATTTAAAGAACTCACATGTCTGAAAAAAAAAAAACACCTCATAGATCAAAAATCCAATTTATGATGTGGGTGGTAGAGTATATTTTAGCTTAGAATAATGTAGTTGTTAAATACTTTTTTTCTAGTAGAAAAACTTGTATAGTAAACTAGTCTACAATTTTTCAAATTATAAAAAAATTGAAGATGAAATTTACCAGCATATTATGTAAATTGATAACCACTAAAATGTTTTTATTTTGAAATTTACTAAATAAATTATCATTAAACAAAATAAATTTAACAAATAATTTCTTATGTACCCTCGTATATTTATATCTACAACTAAAATTGATTAACACTTAGCACAAATCGTTTGATAGTATGTAATAACTTACTATGACGACAATGTACAGATTTCGATATTTTAAGTTATAAAATAAATCAAATAAGTAGAGTTTAAAAACTTTTCACGAAAAGAACATACGGTTGAAAAATTCAAACTAAATATGATATTTAGAGTGTTTAGACCTTAGTGTTTGTACCGATGTGTATAGTATAAATAACATAATTTAGTTTTAATTAAACTACTTAAATTTTAATAATTGCATCATTACAAAATATATTTTTCATAATTTATAATTCATAATCTGTTAATTATATTCGAAGATTTAATCGCATAATATATTCGAAATCAAATAAACACTGTCAGCCAACTAATTATCATCATAAATGATCAGTTAGAAAATTATTATCACAATTAATTTATTTTTGGATATGTGGGTTCATTTTCCAGTGTTTTACTTACCTAACTCTTTAACGATAAATATAAATCATAAATATAATAAACTTAAGCTGATAATAAAATAATAATTACGGCGTATTGTATAGGCTTTTTGTGTACAGAACTATCGTAGGTTCGTTTTTCCAGTATCTCATAAATTATATGAATATTAGTGATTTATTGCGAATATAACATTGTTAAGTTGAATATTTCTATGCAAACTTTAACCGATTTGTCTGAATCACGCCGACAATGAATTGTAGTTGTAGTGCTTAACTTGTAAATAATTGTGTGTTGGCTTATGAAATATGTAAATTCCTCAAAGCTTGTAATCAAAATAAACTTAATGGAGGTGCTAACTTCACACTAGATCCACATATTATATCATAGTAAAATGTAAAAGCTAGTCAATATTGTAAATGATTTTCTCAAAGCAAAATTAATCGTGAATTTAATTCGATAAAAATTATTTTCAATATGAATTATTTCAAATATTTCTTAAATACAATTAAGTTAACTGCTTACTTGCAGCAAAATCATAAAAAACTGAAAAAGACAATTAAAATTAATGAGGAGACTGGAGAAAATAGAAATGCTTTTCTATGATAATGCGATTAGTTTTTCAATGAATATCACAAAGGATTTTATCTCAAATTAAAAGTGTGGAAATAATGTTTAAATATGCTACAGTGACAATTATGTTGAATTTTAATATACTTTATTTTTATCACTTTATACTTAAATAGTAAGTAAAAATAGTAATAATAATAGTCATAACAGTATACATATCTAATATCTTTAAAAATTATCAAAATTCTATAACTATTAACTATACTATAAACTATTAACAATATAAAACGGTTAAGCACATTTCTAACAAGAGATATTTATGTGGTTACACGGATGTATCAGAGAAAATATAACGTTCTTAAATGAGTAAAACAGTTGAAAGAAAATATCCAGCGTTTAAACGAATTTTAATGTAATGTAAGGTGGTTGTCCTAGATTTCTTGGTGAATATAATTTAAGATACATAATAAAACACTATTCTGAAAAGAGAAAAGTTAAAAAGAACGTGACGACATTTAATAAACTTCTGTTTTTGGAAATACATCGTATCAAATTAATACAATCAATTGTTGAATTTTATGTAAATCTATTAATTTATCAAAACAAAAACAAAAAAAAAATTGCTTTGAATTTATTTGGAAATTGTTCTAATAACAAGTGAATATGAGTATGAGTATTCAGATACTTTCAATTAATAAAAGGTTATTATTTAAGAATATTTCATTATGTTTTACTATATAGAATTTTGAAATGTTTACATACTATTGTAGGTATTATATATATAAACGAAATAATAAATGTACGTGTAGCTGTTAATTTATTCTAACATAGAATTATTTATATCAGTGATTTATGTAGGTACAACGTACATTTATGTTTATATTTCTAAAATATTGGTGGTCCAATTCTATTCTATTATATGAGTTATAGTTGATTTCATATAATTATAAGTTATTATTTTAGGATTGGTGTATTTATAACTACATAACATGAATTTATTAGAATAAATATAATGACCAATGTCAACCAATGTTTAATATTTTCTTAAACTAAAAAATAAAATTAAACAAATTCTATTTTTGTAAATTTTTGAATTTGTTCAATACTGATTCTATAGTTAACCACCACGTTCTAGTGACAGCTCTACTACGAGGACAAATACAATCCTAAAAATAAGTGTGCCTAACGGCTAATATATTTTAAAACTTAATATTTAACTCATTATAATATAATAATTTATTAACAATTACACATTTATTAATACACTCATCATTTTATTGTTATACTATTAGTTAATTACAATTTTAAAAATACATTATCACTCAAAATTTAAAAAAAAATTGAAAATGTCTAAAATAAAATTATAACTGTCAGTCTATTAATATATATATATATATATATATCTACTTATTCGTTATTATTAAGTTATACTTATTGTAAATTTAGATTTAAGTCGACAGTACCACACGTTTAAAACATTAAATGATACTGACAGAGATATATTCATTCCATGGAGATAAACAAACTATTATCTACATTTCCTCTAGGTAGGGTTACAAAATTGACCTATTTTAACTACATTTATATGTTAAAAGAGGTTGATTTAGTGTACAAATATAATCTACCTAGCTTTGTTATAAATATTATACGTTTCAAATACTAAATCTAATTTGAACTTTTAAATGTAAAATCTAATTATAAAATACGTTGCTTATGATCAAAAACAATGATAATTTACGGATCAACATAACACCATATAAAACTATTAGATAAATTTAATAATCTAATAAAAAAATATAATAGGATAAAACTTGTTTATTTTTTATATTTTATACCAAGCTTCTAAAAATGTCAAAAGTTTGACAAAGTTGATTATGTCTGAATCAAAAAGTAAATCAGTTATCTTGTTAGAGCTTAAGGGAAGGTACCACTTATTTTTCGTTTTTATTTTCAAGTATTATTTTGTGAAAATGTTAGATCTAAATTTGATCAAATGTATTACTTGGAAAATATTTTACATCGTTATAAAATTTAACTTAAATTTATTTAATTTACTCAAATAAAATTGCCAAATAAGGAATATTGATAGTAATTAAAAAGTATAATGAACACATAAATTTCAGTTATAATATTAAATTGTGTATAAATTCAGTTAATGTTTTTTTTTTTTTAAGAATTTAAAGCTAGAAAGCAAGACCAATTAAATTTCATGGTAATAAAAAGAAAACTTATTTAAATTCAAAAGGTAAATTTTTTTGTAATTTTTTTTTTTTTATTGTTTTAGTTATAGCATGTTTTAAAATATTTTCTTATCTTAAATAATTCTAGTCTTGTATCATATTTTATCTTTTATTTTAAATAGTCCATTAACTGAAATTAAACGAACTTGTCAATTTGAATAACTGTTAGTGACACGGTTTGAAGTAAAAAGTTATATTTACAGACAACTTGACATTTACTGAACGAAAAGAAGAGTAAAATAAGTGTGTTGCTAACTACTTATACTTATAGGTTATGTAATATTTTTGGCAAAAACACACCAGCGCAATCTAAAATTGTGTTCAATCATGTTACCTTTACGTTATTCCATATTATTTACAAAAAAAAAAAAAAAAATACAAATTACTATGTTGAAAATAGGAAATGAATAATATATTATATCACAAATATATTTGCATATTGTTTATTGTATAATATTTATAAATCTTACTATGAGAGAAAGAAAACATTTTTATAACAAATATATCATAGGTGTTTGACTTTTCATTATAACTAACTGTTTCTGTAGACAGTTTTAAATCGCACATCAATTTGTCGGCGTTACGATCCTAAATCAGTTAACTCGTTTCGTTTAATGGTCTAGAGAAACTCTATCCTGGATTTGCTCCAAATATTTTACGGTTAATGTTGTCATTTAAAACCATTTTGAATGCAACACATGGCTCGACTGAAAATATATTAACAATATGAGTTATATTTTTTTTTTCAAAATTAAAATTTTGTTAATTAAATCATAATGATACAATTTTATAAATATTTAATTGTATTTGAATAAATAATTATAAATGCTCTCGTTGATATTTTACAGATAAAATAAGCGAAATAATGAAATAAAACAATACTACGTATAATTAATATTATACATAATAATGGAAAATATTTAATTTTAACTAATTATATATTTATTAGAAATTGTTTAATTTAAACTAATGATTTATTATTAATTATTATATATTTTTACATTGTAAAGGACTATAAATTATAGCAAATATATTTTACTCATTTTTCATTATCATTGATTAATAACAATTAAAGCAAAAATTCTAAAGCTGTACCAACATAATGAATAATATCGGATATTTTTTGTTTATTTTAATAATATAATATTATGTTTAGTGGTTTCATACAATATTTATATATATTATATGTATGGTTATTGAATTTTTCAAATATGTGATATTTGATTGACATGCATTGAAAAAAAAAAAACAACTGCCAAAACTGATCAATGTCCAGTAAAGTATTTTAAAATGTAGCTGTATTAGTTTTTTAAATCATGACTTGTTTTGAAGATTGAAATAGAATTGTTTGACAATAACGCGTTAAGAGCACACCAAACGCAATCATTCATCGTCGTACTGTATATAACCCTGACATGTCTACGAATGAAAATTGCTATTTTATTGTAACAAAAAGATTGATTACATGAACAATGTATAATATTGCAGAAATATAAATAAATTTATAAAATTCGATTTTTATACACCCGACATTATTAGTTGTTGGTGTGATATTTTTACACTTAAAGTACAACTAATAATACATACAAATAAACAGTTGTGTACAACGTAATTTTAATATTGTGTGTACTGCAGTAAACAAACACAATATATAGAAGTCAATTACTTAGTCAGTCAGTGGTGAAATTATTTTTTTTCCCAATATGATTATAGAATTAAAATACAAGGTAGATGTAAGTTTATCATAATGGTTTTTGACGAACGTCCATCGGTTGTTGATTATACGAGTATTGTTTAAATAATGTAAATCATTAATTCATAACATGTCACGTCATCATAATAATAATAGTTGTTTAGGTGTAAATATATTTAATACAAATCATTTTAACTCGTATAAATTTGTCGTAACCGTATTATTTAATAATTGTTACCATATATTTCTTAATAAATAAGCAATTAATTTTTTTTTTTTTTTTTACTTAAAACTTTTAAACTTATATTTATAAGTTATAGATAGTGAAATAAAATAAAATTTTGGAATTTCTATGAATAGTAATAAAATATTTCCCTTTACATTATTATATTTACCAAAATACATAATAAATATTATTTTATATAATACAATTATATGTGTGTGTGTAGGTGTGTATTGTACATATTCAACAAATTCGATATGTGTACGTTTAAAAAGAGGCGGGGTTGAAATGCAAATATTTATAAAGCTTCTATGTATGTATTTTAACAGTAAGTATAGGGAGATATATATTGTGTATAATAATATATTGCCATGTCCATTACGATAGCTTTGTCATTTAAAGCTATTCAGAGAGAAGTAGGTACTCTATTATGTATTATTATAATTCTCCGGTTTCTTTGTCAAGTTCTCGGCTGCTTATGTCTTCCAGCTTTTGATGAAATGCACCAATCGTGAAATAGTACGCTTAAATGTACTACATCTGCATAATATACGTATGTACAAAATTAGTGTCACGTGACGTCAAATTAATATAAGAAAAAAACCATTTGGTTATGAATTATATAATTACAGAACTTTAAATCGTGAAAAATGTATTATTTACTTTACTGTAATCTATACGGAGAGACAGAAGATTTATCTATTTTTTAAACACACCTATTGCATAATTAGGTATTCTAATTATGAAAAGGAAATATTTGTATTTGTGCAACAGTTACCCGCCTAAAATATTATCAATCTCACTCAAGCAAAATAAATCATTTCTAACGAAGGATAAGCATTCTTGCTAACATTAAATTCATGTCCGAACTTTTAAACGGTTTTGTCCTAACCTCTAGGCTACTGGGAAAATTTCAGGTCCCTTGGTACTCGTTTCGTTTTTCCAATTTTTTAAAAAAAAAACCCAATCACACATCATACTGTGAATTTAATCACATAATAAACTACAATAGATCGCATTTTGCATGAATGGACGAACTAACTAATATCGTTATATTCAATACAAAAATCATGTTATCCCTAAAGCAATTATGTTAAAATTCCACAATGCATACCAATTTCGTACTTTTAAATTTATTTTTGTTATTCGTGGCAATATTTAATCAAGTCTATTTTATGTTGTTTTCTTTATAGATTGTATTATTGTGTTATACATTATACATTGTTATTGAGCTCATACGGGTCTTTAAAAAAATTCTAACTATGGATACTGGAATAGGAATATCTTCCAAAATCCTACGCCTTTGGGTATAAAACAATATTCAAAATTACATACCACCATCAGAAAAGGATGTTATAAAACAATATTTGTTGTACTACTTTTATCCGATACAGAAAATGTTTGGAATTTGCTACCATATAGAGCATAACTCGTTTACGCACTATTACCTTTTCTTTTCTACAACTCTTTTATACACAGAAGCACAATAAATCACTATATTTTTAGATTTTAATAATAAGACTACCTACAATTTGTTTTTACATACTTAATTATTCACTGTTTTTCAAAGACAGTATATTGTTTAAATTTATACATATTATTACTATTTACTAATAATATTTAAAAATCATATTTCCTATATTCAGGTTGTTTTTGGCATAATGCTATAAAAATAATAATATTAGTTGAAAACATTTCATTATTTTGAATCTTTATATTTTTCTCAGGTATTAAGTAGGCCAGTGTTTTTTTTTCTAAAAAAAATTGAATTATTTTTCCATTAATAACCTTACGGCTTACGTAATAACTAAATAACAAAAACGATAGTAATATACCTGAAAAAGTTTCACCAAGATCTTGAAATGAAACAATAAGATGCTTAGTTGGTTGAATGATTTCATCATTGTTAAGTAATTTTATTGTACCATTTATCTTTTGAATTCGTTTGATAACATGTCATTAAAGAAAGCTAATGCTGCTGTCTCTTCTGTTAAGTACCATAAATGATTACTAATTTTTATTATAGTAGCTTTTGAAATTTTAGAGTGTTCATCTTCATATAGTTTTAAACATTTTATGAAATTTAAGTCATTAACTAGAGCTCTAGCTGGTATTGTGTAACTATAAGCTTTTAAATAAAACCTAACAATAAAAACATAAATATCACTAATAGAATTTTTTTTCAGAAGAAGATAAAGAATATCGGTTTCGTAAAATATATATTTAAAACAGTAAATAACTTTACTCATCCAATGAACTTAAAAATAATGTAATAATTGTAATCCAAATTACAATTCAGAAAAATTATAGATAACTCAAGTAATTCTTTTAGTCATCTCTCTGATGTTAAATTTGCAACATATTTTGACAAAAGTGGAGGATATCATTTTATGCAACTTTTAACGTAATTTTATTCTCAAGGTCATATATACTAGAAATATGATATCATAATATCAATTTTATTTCAATTTTTTTGAAATATTTTAAACAGTGAGATATCAAGACTTAAGGTTGTATAAAAAACTATAGTTTCAAAAATTCTACGTAAAATTATTTCATATATGTGGTGACGACATGGAAGATTTAGTAAGTCTCTCCCCAATTGTTGCTCCAATAAAACATGCACCATTTAAACGCCCTATATTTGAAACAATGCTATTACAGAATAGATCTTGAATAATATCTAATACACCCTGATTTTCTAATGCATAATTAATAGCATTAGCTTGTTCTTTTTTCGGTTTTTTTTAATGTTCAAATAATTTGATCATTTCTGTACTTAAATGTAATGTGTATTAATAAAAATTAGTAATATAATATTGAGGAAATAGTACTTTTATACATACAAATCAATGCATCTTGTAAATTAAAATAAATTAAAAAGTATGCAAGAACATAATTTATAGAATTTTGTATTTTATTTAAAACATATTATATAAGAAATTTAAATATCCCTATATTTTTATAGATCGTTTTTTTTATGTATGTACCTACCTACACAAATTCAATTAGTGTGATTAATATAAATGCCAAAAAAAAAAAAAACTGTTTTTAGTTAAATAAGGGATATCCTAATGTTTTTATATTTCACACAAATTATAGCATGAATATTAATAATCATAATAAACTTTAAAAATTGAAATTATTTCAAAAAATTATTTATTAAATAATTTTTACTTTGTTTGTTAAACACAATATAAATATGTTTTTTTTTTTAAATTACCAAAACCGTAGTTAATATAAACGCTAATTTTTATCTATTGAGTTTTGTAATATTTCAACATTTTTTTTTCCTATATGTTACATACATTTTTCGAATTCCATAAAATTAAAAAAAAAAATGGTCATTATAATATAACAATGCTTAATTAACAATTAAAAAATATTAAGTATACATTTTATAAATATATAGTTCATTTTTAAATGTGATCATAATTCTTTGAATGCTGCTTAGAGGAAAAAAAAGGAAACGAAAAATATCCCAAGGATAAGTATTGCTAACTTCATATATGTGAGATAGAAAGACGAAGAAAAATATATTCGTATTAGTATTAATATTTATTTTAAATACTAATAGATTTTATATAAAAGATTATATTAAATTCTATTTTCGTAAATACTCTTAACACATAAAATTCAGTACAAACAATAAAAAAAATGTTAATCTTCTGTGTAGCATTTACACTTATAAACATTTTTCTATATTAATACTATATGAATATAATTTAGTGTATTGCGTTTTTTAATATTTTATAAATAAAAATTAACATATATAATATTATGTGCTTCATATGATTAGTGATTTTAGTTAATATAGTATATATCATTTTAAAAGTTTGACACCTATAAATAAATAATTTAGTATCGCGTAATTGTATATATTAAAGTTTAACATTTTATCAATCTTTACGTATGATAACTAAAAATATATATACAATTAAAACTTGAGTAGATAACTTATACATTCAGCAATAATTATACGTTACAAATGAAATGCAACAGTGCATTTACGACTATACATCGGTACTTAATAAATTCTAACCTACAAAGACCGACATAAATAATTTTGCGTAACCCGGAGTAAAAAAAAAAAAAAACCATCAATTATTTATTATGTGAATTTTTATTTATAATGGGATTTGTATCAATACAATATAGTATATTTTAAATTATAAGTTGGTAATTTTAGTATGTGTATTTTTATTACCTATAAGGTTTTTAGGACCATTCGCTGTGGTAAAACGTTATGAAGTCTAGTGCGATTTTCGGAATCTACAAAATTTATCAGTGGATCAATAGTATAATTTAATGTACATACAACATATTTTTAAATTTTAAACGAAAGTCCAATAACCAATTTCCTTAGCATTATTATTTAACATATTTATCTTATAATACGTACTCGCCAATTTACAGTGAGTGTGTTTACCGTTTTACATTTTTAAATCGAATCAGAAATATAAGGCACATACTGAAGCATTTTCCTGTTCCTTCTCTACTGATTTAAGTCATAAATAATACACATATACATGTTTCCCATCTATACCGTTCGAGTTTTATTATTTATTTTGCCTTTAAAATTCAACTAATATTGTGAATTCTATATAGTAATGGTTAAAATAAAATACATTATTCTGAGCTAGATGTAGCTAATATTATAAAAATTCGTAGCAGACACCTTCCTTAATGTTAAAAGTAAATTATCCGATTTTACATCAAGTTACTATGTTTGAAATTACAAATGAAATATCACAAAACGTATTGTAGTTGTAAGATCTACGTGTAAATAAAAACATAATAATAAATGATGAACATAAACTAAGAACTAAATATTACAAGAAAAATGTTTCAATGGCCACAAATAATATTTTACAATGAAAAAACTTTCTGTTCGTCTATTGTTACAGTTGATTTTTTTATTTTTTTTATAACAGTCATTGTTTGTGTTGAAGTATTGTTATTATCTACGATTTTTCCTTTTTTTTTTTTTTCAAATTTATGCTCAATTAAAACGATTTTATAAGTTGTTGGAAATAACCACTGTACAATAAAACTGAGTGTTTGATATTTAAGTGTATAATGTGATTTTCTATAGGTAATAATATAATTTGTAAATTTAAGTAAATATTTGAAATTATCATGCATACAGGCTACGTTGTTCTCAGTAAGTACACTATACTAAGTTGCTTCATTAAAACATTTTTACTATAACCTTTAGTAAATTATTTTGAACAAATGTTTATACAATTATTTTGTAATGGGTATTTGATTTAACTACCGTATTGAAATATCTGCTAATACATTTCACACACAATAAAAAAAAAAAAAAAAAATGATTTTATTCGTCGCTAAAATCAACTTTTTTCTAACAACAATATTATAATTAACAGTAAGCTGAATTATTTCAATCAATTTTAAAGCATTTATTAAAATTTAATACTTTAAAAACCTTAAAAATAATATACATGTCTTTTACAAGCAATGATAGATTGAATTAAAGCAACTTATAATAACTATTAAACCATAAAATATAAATTGAATAAATGTAAAAAGAATTATTAATTTGATAATATATATATATATTTTTATTTAAATATGTATATTACTGATTAAAATTATCCAACAGTGTTAAGTGATTGACACTAAAAACTTAATTGATTAATTAAACAACATTATATTGCTATATAACATTAATATGCAAAGTTTAAGAATTTTTATAGTCTTAGAAATTTTATAATCTATGCTTTAAAAATAGAAATCAGGATTAGATATTTTTGACATTTGTGTATTTTATCTTTATGTTTATCATAATATGCTTATTGTTTATAAATCTTGATAAATATCATGAAAATGTATTTATCTAAAAACAAAAATGTTCAAATGAATATACTTTCTTTTATTTTTTTGATTCCTCTTAAATTAAAAGTAAAGTCATCAAAACATATATTAATAAAAATAAATATTTTTTTATGTTCAATATACTCATTTACACGTAAAGTTGTTGGTATCATGAACCTTTGAAGTCAAAAAATAACTTTTTTTTTTTATAAAAATTAACTGATGAACTGATATAAACATTCTAAAATCGCCTGTAACAGTTCTATCATATTGGCCAACCCACGTAATTTTACATTTGCTCTCGTTTCAACGCACCGTTGGTAATGAGAATTTTATTTTTAATACGCTATATCTAAATACATTCAAACTTATAATAAACAAAAATGTACAATTTGAGTTAATACTTGGTTAATTATATTATATTAATATTATAAGAAAATATGATTTTACAATTAATTTAACTTATAATTGTTTTACATTTAATGTACAAACATGTATAGCAAAAAAATCATAATGTGTTTAAACAAAAAAAAAATATTGTTATCATAAATAAAATAAATAATCTACTATTTCGTTTATATTTATAAATTCTTAAATTCTTTGCTTTTTATATATTTTTGTATATGACAAGGGAATGAAATATGGTTCATCAAAAATCAATATAAATGGAACATAACTACGTCATGTCATTAGTCATTAAATGAGACCAGAATAGCCTGAATGGTATGAAATATAGGTACGGGACATCAGCTTTTAGCATCAAACATATTTTACAAACATCATTCAGAGGAACCGGGGAAAAAAAAAAAAAAAAAAAAACGAAGAGTGCCAAATTGTATTTAGTTTTTCATTTATTAATTTGTGTCAGATAATAAATATTTATCCTACAAAACTAAAACGATACATTGATAAAAAGTAAATTTTACAAGAAAATAAAAAATAAAAGTATTTTGATTCTACGGCAAACAGTTTGAAAATGGATACTAAATAAATGTACTTAATGCTTTTTTTATTATTTTATTGAACTTTTTACTTAGGTCGAAAATCTCTATCTCTTAGCTCAAAAAATTAGTATAATTATTGTACGTCTTATTTATTAAATATTATGTGTTAGTGTTGACACATATAATTTTTCTACTAATTAATAAATACAATACTAAACAGTAAACACGTATAATGTCGTATATTATTTATTATCGGAACAACAACAGTATACCAAGATATGTTCTATGAAATTTTTTGAACCGACGAATTGAATAATTATTGTCATATTGTAAAAGAAAAAAATGAAAAATTTCCAAATCTCCAACAAATTATGCTTAACGAACTGAAAGAATGGTCAAGACGATGTAATCACAATATCGTATTTTTTTTACTTTACTACTCGTAAAATTTGAGTAAAAAAACATAATATAAATTTATGTAGTCGATGCAGATCAATCTCGCGGCACTTGTAGAGTTGTTTGTGAAGTTTTACATTATATATGAAGCTTTACAGACGTAATCTGAAAGTCTTAAGCGACTTAAATCTTATCGCCTAGTATTACTACGTGCTGCAATATTACACTCAGTATTTCTGTATCTACCTGTTGAGTTTATGCCATCTCTTAGATAAAAGTGCATGTAAGCTATTCAAATATACCATTTTTTTTAAAAAATTTATTTCAATTTAAAATATATTTCTACGACAGACTTTAATCTTTATTGTTTTTAACAATTATAGTATACCTATTATTTAAAAACTCTTAGAGAATTTGTTTGTTTTTATTTTGTGCACTATATAATATAACGATACGTAAAAGGTGTACAAAAATGATTTTTTTATAATACACCAAACAACTATATCTTATAAATAAAAATATTATTTTTTTCAAACATTTTATCATAAAAACATTATTTTGTTTTAATATTTTTAATTTATTTGTGATTATCAATAAGATTGAAATTTCTAGCATTTGCATATTTATATTTTTGCTGTGGTTGTAGAATATTCTAGATTGAAATGCAATATTATTCAAAATATTGTCATACAATTTTGAAAAAAAAAAGTCAAATTAGCTCATAAGCATTGATAACAATCATTTATCTGTAATATTTGAGCATACATTTCTAATAAGTAGGTATATATTGATTTGTAACAACTTTTTCTACAGTTTTAACTCTATATTTTAGAGGATTTTCAATTATTTAAATGGGAAATTTCGAACATTTTAAGAACAGTTCATTTAAAAATCAAATTATTAAAAAATTTATTTTCCAATTAATTTTGCCATACACTTCTAAATTTTTATTTATAGGTATACAATTATATAGAAAAAAATAAAATATATCTACATAGTTATTTTAAAACTTGTTTTTCTGTTAATTTTAATTGCATATTTGCATACAAATTTTGAGTATTTTTAATGTAATAAAAAAAAAATTTCGATAAATAATAATCACCAATATTTTTTCTTAAAATTAAAAAATGCCTTATAAATTGTTCGTCATTTTAGAATATTTCCAGGTTCACGATCAAAGAACTACCTTGTACTTTGTATACGCTATACATGTCTAAAAACCTAATCTGGAAACACGCCAAAAATAACACTGCATACCGAAACACATCAGAACGTAACACCTGTGTACATATATACAGCTTTTCGTAAATCACACATGACCCATTTATTTTTGTAGGCGAATGTATACGAAGCGCACGATTGAAAACTGCAGCACCTGTCAAATTATTTCTTTATCAATATATCTATATTATATTGAAATAGAATTTTAATAATATAAACGATAAATAAAATGCACTGTAATAATAAATCCATTAATCATATTGCGGCTTAACCATATTTTTTTAAAAAATTATTATTAAATCTGACAACATTCATTATCAAAATTTTTAAATTTAAAAAAAAAAACAGAGAGCTTAAAACATTATTGTATTTCAACTATAGATAATTCGTTAAAAATTAAAAATATTCATTAATTATTTATATTTACAAAACAAATGATTATTATCAATTACTTAACATAAGTAATCATATTTATTTATTACACATATTATCTAAAATCTAAATTTATATATTAATGGACATATTATTACAAGAGTTACATAAAAAAAGTTTAAATAGTTAAATAAGACCGATGAAATCAGTGAGGAAAATTTGTACACAAGATTAACCATGATGATAAGTTATATAGTTTTGAATTATTTACGTATAGCCGAGAATGAAATCTATTTTAACATAAGTCTTTGGCAATTGTATTAAATGAAACGTTTTCTTTTACAAACAAACAAATAGAAAATATAAATTTATAAAACAGTATTTGTGCATGTATGAGTGTCCTGAACCAAACAACGGTTGAATATAAATAATGGGACCAATTATTTTATTTTATATAATATTATAATAATAATAATTATTATTATTATTACAGTTTTTATTACTATAGATTAAGTACAAGACAACACTCGAAATAGATTAGTCATTTACACGCATTACACACTAACCATTATCATAAATCTACGAGAAACATTATACTTCGTTTTTAGCTTAACATCCGTAATTGTGTATCATATTATTATTAAGTATTTTAACCGTCATCATTGCAGCCCATATATAATTCTCAGGCCTAAGATCACGTTAGAAAAAGTGCTATTTTTTTGGTTAAATTTATTTATTTATTTTTAATACTTACTTGCATGTAATAATAATTAACTGTACTAAATACGTGTAAGAAGGAAAAAACAATATTGCACACAAAACGATGTCATATAAATAAAATAAAAGTCCGTATCGAAGAAAAAAAACCATTAACTCTGGATATTAAAAAAATAACTAACCACTAACACCACACTGAATACAGTTGTCATTATAAATTAATCAGTGAACATACTAGTCTTTAATGTGAAAATTCATTAATTTTTTGAACTATTTACTAACAACGACGTAATTCACAAGGAATCGCAATATTAAACAGTTCGAATGGAAATTGTCGAACACCCATTTTAAAATTTACATAAAATTGATTAAGCATATATTGAATTCAGCGTTTTATATTGTAATCGGGCGTTCGATTATAATAATGTTCTACGGCGGTGTTTTTAATCAAATAGCTCAGTCCATGTACACATTCTAAATTAGTGGCATTGTATATTATTACAATGTGTTAATGAACTCGGGATATCGTCCAAAGCAAATACGATGAGATTATTGTAAATCTAAAAAAAGAAAACACAATATTTATTTACACTAAAAATACGCAAGGAAAAACGTTAACGACTCGCTAAAAGTATTGAAAGTGTTCTAGACAAATATTTTAAAATAATATTAAGTCATTAATAATGCGGTACCGACTTCAACTAAAATGCACTGTAACATAAAAACATCTTTTTGACTTAGATCTATTTTACATCCCACTTAAAAATGTCAAATGATTTTTTTCTACGAGTATTTCGATAAGTTTAAAACAATAGAGAGCATAGTTGAATTTATGTAGACTTTTTGTTTTTAAAGTTATTATCAAAATGCAAAACTAAAATTTTATTTATCAAATATAAACATATGATTCTTATGACCTATCAAAATTGTATAATTTTTATCCACCAAATAATAATTAAAATTATTTTTAGTTTTATTTCTTTGTTTGTTTTTTTTTTTTTTTTATGTAATTTATTTCGCGAGATGTTTAACAAGTAATTAAATGATATTTTTAATTTTCGAAAACGTCATGTGGATGCCAACCATTTTATCTATGTATTATTTTTATTATCTATTTCAATAGAATTTTTTATATTCAATTTAGAAATTTATATTTATTGAGTCAAAAAATAAAGATTTCATTATTATTCCAATATTAAAAAATACAGTTAGGTATTATTAGGAGTATTAAAAAAACATTGAAACCATTTAAAAAAAAAAAAAAATAAAAAGCTGATCAATATTTCTACTCTGTGACTTAGTTAAATTAAACAATTTGGTAATCAAAAATAATTATGATTATAATAATAATATTAAATATATACTATAATTAGTAATTTATTAATATTTATTTTTATTTTATTTTATAATTTCAACGTCTGTCGGCAATTTTACAAAATATTGGTACACGATATAAAAATAACATACACATAAAATAGTTTTGATACTATAACAATATTTAAATTATATATCTAGAGTGTAAAGTACATAAGTATTACAAACCATACATGTAAAAAAAAAAAAAGAAAAAAAAGTAATATTATAATACTAAAGTAATTTTATTTGAATGCCTTGATAATTTTGATTTTTTCAACGATAAAATAAACTTAAAGACCGTATATTCGATGTAAACGTTTGTTTTATATACTTGTAATCATTATATGCAGTTAAACATGATTAAATTGTTTAAGTCCAACTAAATCAATGAATTAAATCCATTAAAACCGTTTTTAGGTGTGCTGCTACTTTTATAATTTAACATAGCTTATTATTTAATGAGTTAATTAATAACAAACAATTAAGATAAATAATATATATCTTAATATTATGACAATGCATTTTTACTAAAATAGAGAATGTATAAAATACACCACAAACAAAATCAATCGTGTAAGGATATTTATTATTATAATCTATTTGTGTGTATTCATTAATAAACTTGTTCACATGGTACAATTTGTAAAGATTTAAATCAATATCATCTCAGACAATATATATATATATATATATATATATATATATATATGTACCCAGATATTTATAATTTCAAACTTTTTTATAACTAAAATATATACATTTCAACTTATCATTAGTTAATTCATAATTTATATATTTATCGATAACACTAGAATAAGAATTTTTTTTTTTTTTTAAGTAAATGTTTTACCGTAAAAGTATTAACATACGTGGGCTATTTATTTAAATTATTAATTTTTTCATGTAACTCAGAGTAACAGTAATTTTCAAAAAACATAATGTATATTCACTGCACTTTTCAGCAGAGAGATTAAAAAAGTTTAAGGGAGGATATTCCCGTCAAGCTCATTTTTTTTTCATATAATACAAAATAACAGTGGATTTCTTTAATAAGGATATTTCCCCATAAATTTTTTAACCTTCCTGTTGAAAATTACTATGAAAATACATAACATTCTTTGAAAATCACTGTTATTATGTGTTACACTTAAAAAAAAAAGTAAGCTTGGGTGGGATATTTCCCTTTAATTTTTTTTTTTAATCTCCCTGTTGAAAAGTGCTGTAAACATACAAATGCATACTAGTATACTACTATAGCTATTCATATTTTACAAATTTACAATAATTATAAAAAATCTAGTAATTCGTAAAGTCAGGCAAAACTCAGTGTCAAAACTTAAAACATCGTATTTACTTTGTCAGTCATTAATTATTATCATCTACTGTAATCTACCGATATTATCATTTAAACATATTATAATGGTAAAAATAATTTATTGTATTATTAAATTATATTATAATACTTATATTTGTTTGTAATAATTAATAACTAATACACAAATAAAAAATAATATTACAATAATTATCATTGATGTATTTATATATAAAATGTCAAAAAACATTTGTGTGCTACGAGTAGCAAACTTTACTTAATGATGAAAATGCTAAGTTTAAAAATAAACTTAGATACTCATAGTATTTTTATTTTAATTGTTTAATGTCTGATATTGTTTCAAACTCAAAATTAATTTCTGTTATCTTTTTGAATAATATATATATATATTATGTTATTAAATTAAATTTGAAGATTTTGATTATTTAGTAAAGTCGTGTATTAATTATGGAATATAAACTGTAAAAGCTGAGTTTCATTTATGAAAGCAAAACTTTCAAGGTTTAGAAACTTTCAAATTATTGGAATGTAATATGTCATTAAATTTTACAACTATGGCACATTTTAAAGCTCAAGATGGTATATTATATTATGTTAATTAAATATTAAAAATAATTTGTATATTTCCTTGTGTCGATTTTTTCATCTATACGTACGATTTGTTTATTTATTTTTTATCTTAAATGGTTTTCAATCATTTAAGGAAATATTAGGGGAGAAGCAAATATTTGTCGTTAAAATCTTATAAGTATAAAATATACATGAATAATTTGAATTGCATAGAAACTATTTTCTACTTTAATACAAATTGTATACCTCTTTACTAGGCTTTTAAATTTATTTTAACTGTATAACTGTATCGCTGTGACTGGTAATATGTTATATAATCAAATTAACGGATATACGGATATAACGGACAGCAGATGGTACACATAACTGTTATTAACTTCAGATTAAATACTGAATGAGTTACCTAAAAAAAAGAAAAAACAGAAAAATGTATATGTACTATATTATAAATACATAAATGTTTGCAGTTTTATTCCAATTCTTTGAGATTTGTTGTTACTTGCCTGATCACAGAGTTAGCGATGTTCTATTTACTATAAATTATAATAATATGCTTATTTTTTGTTGCTTTCTTGTATAATTATTCAATTGTATTATATGATTATTATATGCCATAAATTCCATGTTAATAAAATAATGCACTTTATTTCAATTTTAATAGTTAAAATTATTGATTGAGACTTAAAAGTTAAAGTACCTACTTGGGATTAAAATCAAATATTTTAGAATTGACCTCGAGAAGTTTAAATCCTTGATAAGTCAAAATAAATACTGATCCCTTGCGAAAACCTAGGTTATTCGAAAGAAAAAACTATAGATAACTCAAACATTCTGTGTTTCGAATACAAACAAATAATGAAGGGTAATTTTTATAGTAATTTTTCTAATCGACTTGTGAATTCCGATAATTTAATCTAATCATAATTATTGTATTTATTATTGTATTTCATTCGATATTGTCAGTCACAAATTTGGAATTAAAAAACTCTTAATATTTATAATTAATTATTTAATAACATGTTTTATCATAACTCTTTAGTAATAATTTTAAAACAATAATAATAACAATACAAACTTTAATTATATGTACATTACATATGTATATGTATACTATACAATAGTTAAAAATTATGATACGTACTAACATTTAAAAAAAGATTTTAAGTCGAATTTCATACTAAATCCTTAATAACTCGAAAAATCAGCAAGTCGAAAACATTGCACTTCCTTTAAAGTTCGACTAATCAAAGTTTCACTACATTTTGTGTTTTTAATAAAATTATAATTCTGAATATCTCTTGAGTATAAAATATGTTCATGTAAAATAGTAGATACTTAATTTTGATTTTTTTTTTTTTTTTGTCATTATAATAATATTTTTATAAAATTATTACGATTATACGGAGTTTAGGATATGCAATATAGCTACATCACTGTCGTTGATTCAATTTTTTGATATCTCATAAACGGGTTTTGAATATATTATGTGAGTTCTATTCCAAACCTTCATATTGCATAGTTTTTTTTATTTTATTCCCGGATTTATTTGAACTGTAAAGAAAAAATTGAGTTTTTATATTTTTATATAAACGTTTATAATAATCTGTACATGAACATACACAGAAATAATCTATAATACCTAATATGTTATATATTTTCTTTTTTAGATAACAATTTTAAAATTACACATCAATAAATCATAGCCAATATTTTTATCAAATTTAGTAAAGAACGGTAATGTGAATATGTTTATATATGTATATATTTTTAAAATTTAAGTATTAACATATTGTAATTTTTGTCTATTATGTTATTAATTCTGAAATTGAAAATTTAATTTAATATAATATGTATATTGTATATTTTATTTTTCTAGTACATTTAAACTTCCATATTCTTATCATAAAAATTATACATTAAATCTTAATATCATTGATTTTGTATTTAATAAATATTATAATATATTTATATGCATATTGTTTTAAACGATGATTATGAATATATTCGTAGTTTAATTAACAACGTATACTTTAAAGTTCTATTTAAATGAATATCTAAATCCTAAATTGAAGTAAAAGGAAATTAGTAGGTTAAGCATATTCTGTAAGTATATGTATTGTATATATATAAATATAAAAAAAAACTTAAATCTTAATTATTTTACAGTAACCAATAAAGACAAATTAATTAGTTTAATATTTTTCATTGAAAAAACTAAATTTAGTTTTCGTTGGTTAAAGTGCTAGATAAATAGCAATACTTAAATCAAATGTTTCAAAATACAACCAATGGCCATAATTTGTATAATAGTGTTACAATGAATATAATTAATTTAAAAACACCTATCCACTACCAGTATTAATTTCTAATCGACCATGTGATTATAGCTATTATGAGCTTGATTTTGGTTGTACAAGCTTAAATGAACTGGTGTACCTAATCATCAGTCATTGAAACACTTAATGAATGTTGATTACTCACCTGATTTCAAAAATAAACGAATACTGTCATATTTATTAAATGTACTATTTGTCGAAATAAAACTTAATAATACATTTAGGTCATCGCCAAATTATGTTGTACACATATACATAGAGACTCATTATAATAATTAAATTTATCAATCTTCTAACAATTGTTCACATTTTTCACTTTTTTTGATTCATCAACTCAACGAGTTTTCCTTCGTTTTATTCTTATATAACATTCAATTTCTACATTTAAAAAAAAAAAAATGATAGCGGTAGAACGATGTCCAAACCGTAATATTTATTCTTAAAAAATTACATTTTTTCCATAACAAAATTTAGTTTAAAAATATTATTCACTGAAACAAAATTATAACTAAGGTTCATTAACATGTGTACCTAAAAATTTCAGGTTTGAATAAAATCGAATAAACCCATGGTGAACTACAAAATAAATATGTATTGCACAGAAATTGTTAAACTAAGATTGAGTCGTCGATGGCATATTTCTTATTATTATACATTTTACTATACATTTATGTATAATGTATTACATATATGATCCCTATAAATCATTGTTAATTATTACTATAAGCGAATTAAATAACACTCTAATAATATGATGATGATCCTTTTTTTGAATAATAGTGTTTATTGTTTACTTCACATAGTTGTATTGATTTTAAGTATGAAAAATATTAAATAATAATAATATTTATACGTCATTAAATATGTTTTCAAGATTAAAATATTTTAAATTTTACTTTAAATAACAACATTTATTTTACTGTTTAGTATTTCACTAAGAGACAAAAAGTAAAATATAATTTAAAATATTTAATAAAATACATTTTTACTTAAAATATAAAACAAATTATGGTATCTCAAAATTTAAATATTGATTTGATAATATTTATAATTAGTGTATTTAAAATTTATTAATGTTTATTATTTATGCGTTTAGCGGATTACTATTTTTTTTTATACTCAATTTTATATCTAATTTACATTACAATCACATGTTCACACTTATTTTTAAGTAAAAATATGTATAAATAATTTTATTCATTTTATGAATTTCATTGTTTTATACCATTAAAACTCGTTATAATTACGTACGTATTTAGGCAATCGTATCTAAAAGTATAGTATACACATAATATTATTATATAAAAAAAAAATTAAATCCAATACTCAAATACTAGGATACGTAAAATATATTAAACGAAATTTCAAGTATGTAAAGTTCAATATAAACTTATTCAAGATAGACATTTAAATAATATGCACACAAGTAAAGTTTTTCCATTACATTTAATATTGGCACAATTCAAAGCCGGTTCACTTATCAATATTGTTATTCCATGTTTGTTATTATGCATTTCATTCTTCAGAAAATATTTTCCGTTACATTTAATAACATTTTTATAGGCATGCAATCCAAACACATATACAAGTCTCCGATAAATTTTTTTTAAGAAATCAAACTGTATTGTAACACAACAGTACACCAATAATATGACTATATTTTACGAGTAGATGCATTATTTATTTATTGAAAATAATTCAATAATACACGTTGTATTGTCATAATTTAAACGGAATTTTAATGGATTGAAATTGAACAGATGCATTAATTAATAAAATCACGGTGTATTTACCTAATGAAATAATTTACATGAAATCAATTTTTAAAATACATTTATTATATTAAAAATCAAAATTAAACATTTAAATTATGTACCTACCATTTAAAAATATTATTTTCATGATCAATAAGTCAGTTAAATCTGTATTAGATTTATAAAAATTTAAACAGTAATTTATAATGTATATTTATGTGTTTATAGTTATTACTTTACAGTTTATAGTTTATATTTATATATATAATTTAGAAATAGATAATTACTAAAGTATTTATTTTTTTTTTTTCATAAATCAACTTATATTTATTCAAATAAATAATATTCTAATGTTTGAAAAAAAAAACATTTTAAGTGTTAAAACAAAAAGAAATTATACATATAATTTTAGCATATTAAGCATTTATTACCCTAATAATATAAGATACGATTATAATTAATAGAATCAATAAAATATGTTGATCAAAATTAATTGGAAAAATAGCCTATAGACATTACAATACATTTTTATTTTAAATAAATATATATATTACTATTGCAATTGTATCATAAATTATTACTCCTACTCGATACTTATTTATACTAACACACTGTAATAATATGGTAGCTATTTTACACATTACTCGTACACGGTGTTCAAAATAATAACAATATACTATAAAGGTTATAATCGATTTCGCTAAACATTTTTTTCTTATTATTATTATTATGGGAAAAGGTACATCGATTTCGCCAATACCTATTCTTCCATTAAAGACTCAGAAGTTAATTATAATATCGAGTCTGCTACTTTAAAGTTATAAGATTGGATAATTCAAAAGTTACTGTTTTTCATAATGAAAAAATTAGCCAAATAGATATATCACATTCTCATTAATCGTTTTGAATTAGCATAGAACTTATCAATAATATAATATAGGATTTTATTAAATCTTTTTAGATATTATATTTTCAAATCAACTAAAAAAAACGTAATTAAGTAGAAAGCTCATAATAAGTTATAAACCAGAGAATATTTATATTATGAAATATCCATTGATTGGTGATAATAATAATATTATAATATTGTATACCCAACACAAATAAATAAATATAAATTATATTATTATTTATTTAGTACTAAATTTTTAATTTAAATGTATTTTTAATTAATTAACAAATTAAAGTAGTAGCCAGAATTATCTGTAAGGGTAAAAATTTATAGCTTGCGAAATCAATAGGTTATTTCCAAAGTGTAACCTAGTGAAATCAATACTATAATGTTGGTGGATCCTCTTATTTAGACATTGTAAAATATTATCTTAAAAGTTATTTATCGCAGCATCGCACCGTTATTATTTTCAGCGTAGTCATATTTTCCAAGTGTTATTAACATTTATCTATGAACCGTGTAATGTATTAGACGTTGATCATGAAAACTGACAACTGTTCAATTTACTTGTCCATAAAATTCAATCAACATTCACACCACTACAATACAATCTAAAATAAAAAAAAGTAGGATATCAGTAGATATTTTATATTACATAACATTGTATTATGATCAAACTTTTGAATAAAATTACCAAAATAATGTACGACGTGCACGTTTGGTGGAACGATTTTGTTATGCAAAAAAGCGTTGGGATCACCGATATTGAAATAGTTAAAAGATAAGACATTTTTAACGATTGAAATGTTTGTATAAAGACGATATATTTTATCATTATGTTTAATGATAAAATATTAAAACAAATATACGGAACGAAACAAAAGTTTACTTGACGAGGCATGTGTAATTAAAATTTTAAAATAATTATGACATTTAATATTAATGCAGGATGAAATTGAACAAATCAAATATCAATGGGTATACATTTACATATTATTGTTTTATTCTAAACCACTTTTGAGAAATAATAATATTTTTTATAAAAAAATAAATACTTATTCATTCTGATTATTATAAATTGTCCGTAATTACTATTCAAATTGTAAAATTACAAGTTTTTAAAAAGAGGTAACCATGTATGTGTTCAAACGGCTTCATCCGAGTTGGGTCCCGAATTAAAAATTACTATACTAGTTGGGTCCTTATTTTTATTTTTTATGATGACTACATAATTAATATTATTTTCTTTCCGATTTTAACAGACTTAGGACTGTCTATAAACTATTTAGACCAAAAGTATGGTTAATATGTTTTTTACAGTTTATTTTTTGCCATTAAAAATATAAATTATTAGAATTTTTTTTTTTTAATAGTAAATGGCAATAACATACAGGTACTAAATAAAAAAATGATATTAAAAATACCAAAAAAGTAATAACTAAAAATATATTGATTATAATCAATTTAAATGACAATTTTTTTTTTGTTTGAATTGTATATTTACTTAAAATAATCACGGACCCAACAAGTGTAGTACCTATGATTTAACCCTAGTACTCGGGACCCAACTCGGATGCGCCGGTGCAAACGCACACCATAGTTTTCATCAGAATCGATTATTTGTTTCCTAAGTTTTAATATAGGAGTAAATTGACCTATTAATAATATAATTAAAAAAATTAAAAATTAGAAAATTATCTGTGCCTAAACAGTAAGTGTCAACTTCTACTGATTTTCTATTTTTTTTAAGAAAAATATAAGCATTTTTAATTTATTCTATTTTACACACCTATTTTTATTAAAACACCAATATATTAAGTTGTTGCTTAAACATACATAATTTTTTATCTAAGTTTATATTTATTCAATTCCATCCAATATTAAAACTAATAACTCTTATCTGATTGTAATGAACGCAAATTTGCTATGTCGTACGTTTATAAGAATTAAACAACATGTATCTTAAAATTTTACAATTTTGAAAAGGTCAATATTATATTGATTAAAAAATAATAAACCAAAAATTTGGTAATGAAAATGTACGCAATGGAGTTCAGAATCACAAAAATGAATATAATTATTTCAATTAATTTTTATAAAAAATACATAAATATCCAGATTATTAATTATTATTTGTAGAATTAAAAGTATAAATTATAATACTACTCGTATAATATAACCGTCATCATCTTGTGGGTAATTCTGAATAATTTAATTGCGTAAAATATATTAACACTAAAACACAAAGTGTTCGTCGAACTAGAAAACAACTTAAATTTTAAAGACAGGTAGGTGTAATTTATTGTTTCATTATAATATATCCACATTTACGATTTGTTTTTACTTGGTATCAATATCAATAACATAGTCTTAAAATATTATAAATATTATTAAAATTAATAAAATTAGAAGACATAATAATGTTACTGGCATGAAGTTTTTGAAATTTCAAAGTTTACACAATGTTTGCAAATTAATAATTTTGGACTAATAAATTCGACTTGGAAGAAAACTCTAAGGTAGTTATCAAATTTCTCTCAACAACGATGAGAATGAACCATTTATAAAGATGTTATTAATATGTAAATACGATTCGTTTCTAACAACATCGAATTTAAGAATATAGAGTATCAGATTTGGTTTCTTATCGAGGTGTAAAAATAGTTAATTAACCAGAAAAAAATACTAATAACTAAAGTCATAACTGTCAGCAGTTCTGGTTTCCAATAATAATAATAATATCAATCTTGTTCCGCCATCGATTTGGCAGCAAATTATGGGAATTATAGGATTAAATTGATTTCGATATGAGACGCTCATTTATTAAGCCAATTCTTATCGTTATAGAGTGTTACTTTATTGTTTTTAAATTTATACCTAACAAAAACCAATAAAGTTTACAAATTAAGCACTGTTTGAAACCTGACAATAAACGCAATGAGAATAAATAAAAATGTTCAAAATCACAAATGATTAAATTTTTATACTTCAACCTTATTCACGACGAATAATCACATTACATATTTTAGTTTTAAAAAAAAAAAAAACATATTTCTGAAAATACATTACGTATATTATACGACACTGGTGGAAAAAATAGCATTAAAAAAATAGTCGTTACTTTTTTTTATTCATCTATAAATATAAAAAATTTATGTATAATATAAAAATGCTCAGCTATTTTCGAAATTTTTTGAGTAATATATCTGACGTTAAGACATAACACATTGTATTGAGTGTATAGTAAGCATGTTAAGGTAGGTAGTGAAGCGTGGACATGGACATGACAGTTATATTATATTACTGTCCCCAGAATCGTAACTGATTGGCTTATAGGCTTATATATCGCTTATCACGATTGTGTAGTGATCCATTTGATACAAAACATTTCTTGTTATAGAAAACATTTATGTTCTTAGAAATATTTATTTTAAATAATTTATGTAGTAACAAAACTAAAATTTAGAAAAAAAATTATTTTTTAATATTTTTTTCGCTATTATTTTTTAAGTATTTACAATTTAAATTTTTAAATCACAACATACATTTTTAATTTCATATTCCAACACAGAAAATTATTCAAAGTATTTTTAATTATTAGTTATAAGTACTTAAAGTTTTGATGGGAAGAGTAGTAGATAAACGTTTTATAGAATACACCTGTATTATTCCATTATAAACTTTCCATGTAAACTTTAAACATTCATAACTCATAAACTACTCGTCTAAAATCCGATTTCTAAACGTATTTAAATATTTATAATTCACGTCGCCAACCGTTATTATATAACGATACAATTAAATTTAACTCTGATAAACAAAATGATTATTTAATATTTCAGCTTGAATCTGATAATGACTTATAAGTTTAGGTATACGGTGATGCAGTTACTGATTGTATTACAACGACGGAGATATTATTATGTCAAATGTCAATAGTATAAGAACTAAGAAGTATTAGATAGTCTAATGGTATGTTTATCTTTTAAAATATAACAGATGATCTACTCTAATATTTTTTTACGAATTCTAGCATTTATACTTTATTTATTCTAGCATTTATTCGTAACGTGTAACAAATTAAAATTGTTTTGGACTCTTTAGATATAGTTTTACTTTATTCTAATATTAAGTGATTTTATGCTGAGTAGGTAGTGATAACATTTTGTTACCAATGGCAAAAATAGTAATTTTAACACTATTTATATACAAATTTTTCAGAACTAATTATTCATATTGCAAGTACACTATCTAATAACTATATTTGGGTTTATCATAAGACTGTGACAATAAATATTATAACGCAAATACATTATTGTTATTTTAAACTTTTAGAACATTAGACAATGCACTGAATGGATGTCATCTATAACGCGATCAATTACATGACTTTCTACTGCGATGTTTGTTTTGTTTCACATTATTGTCATTATTATTCTCAACATTTTTAAACGAAACAATCTAATCGGTGATTGAAATCGTTCGAAAACTGCTCTGAAAAAAAATGTGTTACACCTTACGGTTAGTGGATATTAAAAATGTATACTAATTTTCGTTGAATTACGATCCCGTCAAACTCGTTTTTCCGTCCTACCTACTACTGTACTTTCTGTATTTTCTGCATTATAATTTATATTATTATTACATTTCAGTTGCATATCTTTAAAAATGTTATAATTTAAGTTATTTACATTATATAATACTAAACATCTGTTGACTAACTAGATTTAACGAATATTAACAATTCTATTAAATTTAATGTTGATCATTTATCCTTTCTAAATGCAATTTCGTGCAATTTCACAGAGTTAATTTTTACTTCAGAAACATGTTCTACATTTCATGATGAAATTAATATAATTATTCACTTTTATTATACGTAAATATGTGTATTGTTCATATTGTATAATACTTACAATATGGTAATTTTATAACAATACAGATTCTGACATTTGCTGTGATAAAATATTTGTATGTTACTTATTTTTGTACACAATTAAACCAAATTAAAACGCATTCATTTCAATATTATTGATTTTTTAAACACGTATTTAAAATTAAAACTATGTTATCAAACAATTGCAATAAATATAGTCAAACCCTAAATAAAATTATTTAATATTTTATGAATAATGAATAAGGAGCATAATATGATGATAAAATTATTTTATTTTTAACAACTATTTTATTGTGATTTCTGTTTCCAATTTTTCTAAAATATATCGAATCGATTTTGTCACTCGCCATTGCAATCATTTTGTCTTTATAGCATAAATTTTACTGACGAATATTGGTTTTAATTATAACAGTTCAATATTAAACGCATTTATATAATATATATGTCGTAGCCACTTGATGAAATTAATCTTTTCATGAAAAGATGACCATTTCATGAAATGGAAACGGATTTTTTACACTTCATGAAATTCAAAAATATTTCACAATATGGTCACTTTTTCATGAAATGGTCACTCTAATTTAACATCGTGTAATTTTTTTCACAATGTGGTCGTTCACTTTGTGTACTAAAAATTGAAATACAATATTTATTACACACGTAAATGTACAAGCTTTGATAAACTAAGCTATGCACTATAAATTGTATAGTAATAATTATATAAATGATAGATAGGTCGATAGATCACATTATAGTCACACTATATTTACAGAACATAAGTAAAATACATTACATAAAATTTACCTACCTATTGTACCTATACAATTTTTAATTTTTAACTAGATAGTAAATGTATGTGATATGTTTTTGTTCAATAAGTAAAAACAGTATAGTATGAAAAATACATAGTTTAAGTGAGCCATCAAGATATGTATCGTATAGTAAACTAAATTTAAAAACAAATTCATTACTTTTGAAAGACCAAAATAAAATTAATTTTAATGAATGTGGAGGTATTTGAAATATGTACAATACAATTTTGATACTAAGACAAATTATTGTTATCATTTAGAGCATTATAGTATAAAATAAGCAACCTATCAAGCATTGACACTGATTAGAAAGAAATAAATTTGAATTTTAACAAACTTTGAAAATTGTTTAAAAATCAATGATTTAACCTAATTCAAAGTCTTAAACGCTAAAATTATTTTTAAAAATTTTTTGATAAAATAAAATAATTATCTAAAAATATTTATAAAATATAGCGATAATAGATATAAATATATTATGTAATACTTATATAATAACTTCAGTTAACTTTAGATAAAAATAACTTACATTTATGTTTATCAAAGCTTGTACATTTACGTGTGTAATAAATATTGTATTTCAATTTTTAGTACACAAAGTGAACGTCCACATTGTGAAAAAAATTACACGATGTTAAATTAGAGTGACCATTTTATGAAAAAGTGACCATATTGTGAAATATTTTCGAATTTCACAAAATGTAAAAAATCCGTTTCCATTTTATGAAATGGTCATCTTTTCATGAAAAGATCAATTTCATTAAGTGGTTACGACATATATACTACGGCGATCTATAATAATTAACGATTTTACAGTAAAAACCAATTAAAATAAATGATGTGCTTAACATCCCATGACCAACTTTTTATAAAACTGTAAAGACAAATTAAAAATATTGATTATGAATAGAGTGGCTAAGAAAACGTTCCTCTATAGTTGTATTTGTAGTGTGTACAATACTACAATATACACCGGACAGATGGGCAGTATCGTCGAACAGCGAATCTGACCGATACTCCATGTAATACTGTGCTCGAAACGTGTGATCCTTTTATGGATCCTTCTATTCCTATAGGTTAGCAATGGTCCTACACAGTTGTATTGTAACTTTTTTCATTGTAGCAGCTCATTCTTTTAAGGTACATCATCCATTTTCCCGTGACTAGTAGCATAGAACATTTATAAAACGTTTTTTTTTTTTTTGCAGACTGCAGTCATATAAAAACACCAGTTGTATATATACGTAAGTAATTTTACTTAACTCCAGTCCGACTTACACCACCGTTATATCGATTGTGTTCCTCGCTTTACAAGATGAAATGTAATTTTCTATGGTCAGAAATTATTAAATACTTCATATATACATCATATTTTGAATATCTAATATATTTTATGTGTAAAAATTATCAATGGATGTTATTTAAATTTTAATAAAAAAAAAAAATAATATTAAATCGCTTTTTATAAATTTTACTTCCACCATAGACAATATCGATAATGATGATATATTAAATATAATAATTATTTAATTACAGTATCATTAAAACATCCATTTAAGATTTGTGTATGCTGTATGTCCACTACAATAAATAAAATTTAATCAAAACATACGTGTAATTTTTATATACACTTTAAATACTTTAGTAGGTTATAAATAATATAAATATAATTATATGTTATGGTCTATAACACATACTATACTAGGTAATAATATTTCCATGCGTGTATTATACGTATCTGTTAAAAAAAAAAAAAAATAAATCTTAAAATTAATTTTTTTTTTTTTGTTTTAAGTAAAGAAAAAAATGTATTTTAGTTTAATTCAGCCGAAATAAATCATATATTTTTTTTTTAATTTTCAATTTATTTAAAAATTGCTTTGTAATATTTGGAAACACAATAAATTAGTTTGATAAAGGAAAACCGTTTTATAAGTCAATATAATATAATATATTTATTTATCAATGAAACTATTAAATTAATTTTCACAATTATTATAAAGTTATCACAATCATTAAATTGATTTTAATTAATATTCAGTTTTTATCAAAATAAATGTTTTCCGCATTTATAATGGTGTTAAGCTAAATTACTTAATATATTTATCACACAATTAGTTGCATGTTATACAATTTTAATTATTAATCAGGTCTGTAATTTTACATGTTTTTTATTTTAAATTTTATATCAGTTTATCAAATTTAAAATAATATCTTTAGCTTTTTTTAAACGTCATATAAAATATCTCTACACAAAATCTACTACAAGTAGATAAATTATAGTTGTTGACTTGAATTAAAAAACACTAAAATAAACATTAAATATATTGTATAAAAAACCGTTTATGAATAATTTTAAAACGCAATTAAACAAAACACAATATAATATTTAGTATATTATTTTTACTTCAGTTAAATTACTAAAAATTATATTTAATAAAACATAAACTAATTAGTAGTTAGTAACTGGCATGTACCTACCTATAATGAAAAGATTGGTACACTTTATTATTATTGCAGCAATAGCTAAGAGCATATAAATTTACAAAGCGATTAACTTCATGTAAATCAGTTGATATCTCTACACATTTAAATAATCTATAACAGTAGACAGTAGACAGTAGAGAGTTTATATTTTAGATAGTTTCGGAAATTCTGTTTCACCCATTTGTACTAGTTTATTCTCGTCAAATCTTAATTTAAAGACGGTAAATTTCAATTTTATATGTAACTATAGTTAATTATGTTTACAGACAATTTGGTTTTGCTTTAATTATATAATTATGTATACATAAATACTTAAATACGTCATATTATATTGACTGGCTTACATTAAAATGATCGCGCATAATAAATTTTAAATATGTGTTTCACAAATAAATATATTGTACGTCAAAAATTGTAATATTAATCGACCATTATTATTATAATATATTTTTAATTCCAAATATTACAGCTTTATTTGATTCATTATTCGAATTAGGCCATACTGTTTTATTTACAAACCTATGTGAGTTACATCATTAATATATTATCATAAACGCATAAGCATTTTAATCGCCACAGTTGTTTCGTTCACAATACCGGATTTATTCGAAATTCAGCGCGGAAATTTAAATCCATTAAGATATACATTTTTGTTTTTTTCCATTAAAGCGTTATAATATATTATACAGTTTTAAATACTTGCAACTAAATATTATATTATAAAAAAATGTATTCTTGATTTCATAATATGAAACTAAAAAAAAAATATATATATATCGCTGTTAAACATCGAATTTTATAGATCAACTAAATTTTTATTAATTTGGACACTCGGCTAGTTCTTGCATTTGGCATTACCACGTGATATGAAGTATACTTATTCCGTACAATAATTATTTCTCGTCGTGGCCATCGACATAAGTACGCATTACATTATGTAGAGAAAAATTATGTATTTAGAATATCGACTTTGCAGCGATCGCGGCTACATCGATGTGAAGCTAATTAAGTAATAATAACTAAGCGACCATAATATTATGTTTAAATATCTGGCTGCAGTGACGATGGACGTTGTGAGGTGGGCAGTAGATCGGGCGACATAATATTTCGTAATAAATTATAAATGTAATAATAATAATAATAATAAATCCATCTATCGACACCTAAGTGCTCACATATAGGTTAAGTCGTGGCAACGGACGATATTATTACAATTATTATTGATATATTATATTGTTATTTTATTATATTAATGAAATACTCGATCGACCTTGAAACAATTAACCGGTACCGAGATTTCGGCCGTTACCATATAAGCGAACGGACGTGTTCGCGAGTATCGATCGTTCGTTCGTTTTAATTACCGCAGTGGAGCTATGACTTTATTTTCATTTTATGATAATATTATGATCAATGATCGACGAGAATATTTTAATATTATACGGTGAAAGGGCATAGCGTGAACTCACTACTTATGGTAAATCTGAACGACACAAAGCGTCGTGGTTGATTACAATATTATGTAGGCTGTGCAGTATACAAAAATATTGACAGCTACTATATTTTATATTTTTTTCTTGGCGTCCCTTATTTTTTGTCCTAACTTTACTTGAAACGAGAGTGAGATAATATTCTTATACGTAGCGTATTATAATAATACATAAACTGTTCATGCATATACGTTGTACTATAGGTTTATGTATTAAACCCGATTAAGTAACACAACTTACAAATCATCAAGGAAGATTTATTATTTCGTAAAAGAAATATTTTAAACGTATTTTTTATTATATTATTCATTATATTACCGAATGTTCTGATGGTTATAATACATATACCGCGTTGTCGTAATATTAATCGAATCAGTTTTTTGTTGTTGTTGTTGTTTTTGTTGTTATTATTCATCAGTTTTAAGATTCAAAAAACACGCTCAATTAATCCTCTCTCCGATAAAATTAATTTAAAAATTTCTTTAAAATCAAATACTCTGCCACAAAAAAAGCTTTTTCTTAATGCAAAGTTTCGTTCTTGTTCAAATATTTTTACATTTGTGTAAATATGTATATAAATACATATACTCAGAATATTTAATGGAAAATATCTAAAATTGTACAATATTATAAAAAAAAAAAAAAATAAATAAATAAAATGTTTAATAAAAGTTGGTTCAGAACATTATAGTTTATTTTCGTAATAAGAGAAAATGCATTATATTTTGCTTTATCTGTCGACTGTATTATAATAATTTTCATTTTAAATTGATTATCGTATTTCATAATGATCAAAATTGAAAGAGCATAGAAAATATTTGTTTCAAATATTCACGTAAACGATACGAATAATATTATAACATTACAATAATGAAAAAAAGCTAACCGATAAATTTTTAATATCGTAATATCATAAAATATGAATCTTGAAGTCAGGTACATTTTAACCGAATTTCTTCAAATCTAATCTAACAGTACAATGACATTTTTTTAATGTAGTACATTTTATATTTCCATGCGAACGACAAACGAAATTATGTACGTAGAATATTAGGTAAACTAATTGCATACAATATTATGTACCTACTATATAATTTTATTCATAAAATACAAAAACATAAATATTTTATAATTACACATCTTATAGGTAAACTGTTATTATGTATCCATGTTTCTATTAGTTAGATAACGGTTTCACACACGGCCCAAAGGTTTTGTAACGTCTAACTATTATGCTTAATATCGAAGAAAATGTTTTGTTAATTGGTTTTGAACGGAGTAAAATTAATTTCCTTATCTACGAAAGGGTAAATAATTAATAGCATTACACTATGTCGTATATATAAATTAATAAACACGCGCAATGGCAACCAAGAAATTTCGTATAAGACGGGCTGAGATTTTCTTTTTTCTTTAGGGATCGCGAATTTTTATTCCGAATTATTATCCATCACTCGAAACGTAAGCTCGAAAGATTTATTTCGTTATTATAGCGTATGCAATGGGTATTCACGTTTAACTCACGCCACAATAAAATATATTAATAATACATGTACAACACAAAGTGAATAATGTATATTATACATTTATTTATCTTCCATACATATCTACGTAGTGTGTCGACTAAAATTTGTCAAAATAATATGACTTTGACCATACAAAGTAGAAATTATAAAAAATATATTATTATATGCATAATACGAGATAATAATAATAAACTATTTATAAACCATGTATCTTTAAACATGGTATATTATGTTCTCTTTTACATTTATGAGTTTTTCAATCACTCTATCTCTATTGTTCTAATTCTGCCTGGGCATTTAATCATTCTTGTGAATGCAAATAACCTCTAATAGTGATAATAGACAGTACATATTTTTATTATTTTTTTACCGACATGCAAATTGTAGAATAGCTTTAATTTAAGACTTAACTCAAATTAAAATACTACCTATTTTACGTAGCAACATTTGTATTTAATCGATTAAAAAATCATTTCCATCGTCAAAGGCAATTTTCAACGATAGCATATTGTGATTCAAATCCACATCAGTTTCTACATTTTTTAAAACTTAATTACAAACGTTAATTAAATTATTATTATCGAATAATTATAATAATATACTATGCGATCAAATTAATAGTTTTATTCTGGTGGAACGCGTAATACGCTGAATTTTTTTATACGCGGTATGTACAATATATACATACATACATTATACCACTATGTATAGAAAAACTCTCGATTATGTGTACAAAAACAGTGCTTTGGTACTAAAATGATAATTTTTTTTTTTTTGCCAGTCGTGTAAGTGTTCCAGTTACCTGAGGCTAATTGGATACGTGCCTACAGTAACTAATGATTTTAATTTACATATTACATGTCTATACTTCCTCTGTACTGAGTCGGATTAGAGCAAGAGAAACGCGATCGCAACAGGGTTCATTTTTCTAAACGGGAATATATATATATATATATTATTCGATAGCGTTAGGACTGTCTATATTAAACACGTCACGAGAACATAAATAAATACATTTTGAGAGAAGAAAAAGTCAAATTTATACCGGAACACGTATCTTGCTAAGAACTTTTTGGAACTCAAAATCACGAAATCGCCACAGTTGTGTTATAGTCTAAATCATTTTCGATAATACTGACCTTTTTATAATCCGGAAACTGTATATGTATTGCGATGACGACACGAAAAACGCATTTGATACGTGCTTAAACTTTTCTTGCTTTTTTTTTTCTCTTTATAAAGGGCTGCTTCTCAAGAGGTCTCTTTGAGCAGTTTTCGAGTTTAACGCGTCCGGAAAACAATTAAACATTTGAAGCACAAAAATACTTGTGGGTTGACAAAATGTCAAATCGTGAACTCCTTCTCGTGTGAACGACCCTGGCACACATATTATATATTATATTTTATCGTATTTGTTACGCCTGTAGTGTAATAAATTCCAAATCTTGAACCTTATAGTACAGAGGAAATCACAAATCAAACGGCGGCAACAGAAAACGGAAATATAGTTACTTATTGCAATGCGATGACGGCAAGACACATAGGTATGCCCGCGTGTTAAATAATAATAATTTATAATGTATGATAAATACACAATGTGAATTAACTACAGAACGAATGATAGATATATAATTATTATTACCATCATGATGCAACAGTCATTTATAATGTTATACACTTCAAGTACAAAAACCACTCACTGGTAACTAACTTTTTTTCCGGTAATTATACCAGTCTATCATCATCGAATTGAACTCCATACACGGTCAAAGTCCGTTTATACTATTCAGATATTTATCAAATAACATTTCCAGACACTCCCAAATGTATGGCACAAAAATGTATCTACTGAAAAAGGTTTCTGTCATTTAAAGTTTACGTCATCACTTTTAGATTGACTAAAGCAATGAATGTTATGATTTTACATTGATTTCAGTTTTTTTTTTTTTTTAATTTTTTTTAATTTTTTGCGTGACTGTGTCAATTTTAGGAGCAACAAAAATGCTTCGATATTTTAAAATTGTAAATGATTTTTGAAGCAAGTTAATGAAAAAGAAAAAGGGGATAAGGGGTTAAATGTAAAATACTCCTAGTATTTTTCAAGCTAACCCGAAATTAAAATAAAAAATAAAATGTTTACTCCAAACAAGTTCATGACCATATACATTTTGTTATATATATATATATAATTCAAAAATAAATAACGTTAAAGATTTGAAATTATCACTAAATATTCATATTAACAAGGAATGATTTATTAAATTTTTTAGTAAAAACTTTAAAATTACATATAGACCATTAAATTTAAATAAAATTCAAATTATAAATAAATATTTACGACTATAAGGTGATATTGTCGAAGATTTTGTCTATCTTAATCTAATTAAAAAAAAAAAAAAAAAAAACCCATAATTTTTAATCAATAATATATCCTCCAATTGAACATTTATTCAAAATTAAATTTAAATTATGCATTAGAAAATAAGCGAATAACATATGTATTAGTAAGTAAATCTTCATAAAATTCAACATGTAAAAAAATCTTTTTACTAAATACAGAAATATTTGTTGGTTGTTTACTTTAAAAAAATATTGATTCAAAACTTTTAAAGTTTGTTGAATTAATATATATCAATGAAAATTCTTAATTTGTTTTATAATAAGATTTTTTTATACTCCATCAAATTCTCATAAGCTTTACAATATTTTTCAATTTTAAAATTCAGATTTTGATATTTTTAGATAAAATCTTTTGTTAAATTTAATCCAAAAACTTTTCACATTACAGTGATCAAATTCATAGTTTGAAGATCATGGTTTTGAATGTTTAATTTACCTGTTTGAAATACTACAGCAGCAAATAACGGAGTATTAGCACTTCGATCTCTATTAACAATTAAAAAAAAGCATTTTAAATCTAAGTTAATCACCTAAATTATTGAAAATAATAAAGGATTTAAAGATATACTTATATTTTTAAATATTTTAGATGTTTTAATAATATGAATAATTAAACAAGAGTTAACAAATAGAAATTTAAAAGTAAATTTTATGCTATTTGCTGAATATAAGAAAGATGTTGATGAAAAAAATATGGAATATAAAGAAATTAATTTTAAAATCAAAAATAAAAATTTAACAAATGATTTTAACTAAATTATTTTTATAAAAATGTGAAAAATATTATTTTAAACAAAATAAAAATTTTCAAATTAAAAGTTCTGGATAGAGACATAATCCAATTAAAAAAAAAATTTAATTAAATATAAATAAATAAATACTTTTAAAAGGAAGGTCATTTATTCCATTACCAAAATAAATTACAAATAAAAAAGCTATTATAAATGTTAAAAATAAAGATAATAAATGTATTCTTTGGTAAATATTTTCTGCTTTACATCCTGTTGATATAAATTGAGAAAAAGTAACAAAATATCAAAAATTAAAAAGTATTGAAATTCTAGTAAAAACAATAGGTAAAGTAAACATTTTGAAAAGAACAGATAATATTTCTATTAACATTTATTGTTAGAAAGACAGTATCATTATACTTTTCGAAATAACTAAAATTGAATGAACTCAACGTATAGATTTACTGTATCTAAAAAGAGAAGAATAAAACACATAATTTTTGGATTAAAAATGCATGGAAACTTGTAAATAAACGACTTACAAAAAAAGGGTACTCAATTTATATAAGTTAAATGTATTAAAATAGTTTTTCTACACACGATAAGTTAACAGAATATTAAATTTATTGTAGTAATAATAAAGTTGCTAAAATAATACTACCAATACCTTGATAGATTATTTTAAATTAGTTAACAATGAAAAATTAGCAAAAATCCATATGAAATAAAATATAAATACAACTTAAACAACTAGTTTATAAAAGGATGTGTCTTACATTTATTTAAAATGATGTTGTAAGATTTTTATTGTAATTTAACTAAGAAAAAAATAAAATGATAAAGAAAAAAATATAATAATATAGTTATCATTATATAATGATATACAGATTCGTTAATAATAGAAATAAAAATTAATGATTTCTACTAAGATATAAAAATTATAGTAGATTGTTTTAACACTTCTAGTTGTCTAAAAAAAAAAAAAAATATGGATCACTATAAGCTAAAAAAATTTTAGTAGACTTGAAGCACAGATTAAGTAAAAATTTAATCTGAGCTTAAAGATGAGTTAAATGGTAAGATAATAACAGAGTTTATAAAATTAAGATTGAAATTATATTCACATTGAATCATAGATATTGAAAAAAAAAATTAGTTAAGAGTAATCTATATTTTAATTTTTTTTTTTTAATTATTTATTAACTAAGATACAGTATATATTAAACAAAATTTATAGAAACGTAATATTTAATGTAATATTTTTTTATTAGATTAAAATAAAAAACGTTTTAAGTGTTTATGATGATAAAAGATTTATTTTGGAAAATAATTTGTTACATTAGCTTGAAAGCGTTTTAAAATAAATAAAGATATAAATACTTTTGTAAATCATTTCAAAAAATTAATTTAAAATAAAATTTAAAAAAAACTGTGTTTTTTACTAAAATATATAAAATTAAGTCCTCTCCATAATCTGGCCATGTAAAATAATTTCTAAAAAAATTTGGATTATTTTTACAATCAATTATTCAATTTAATTAAAATAAAATTCTAAAGTGATTTATAAAACATTCTTATGATTATTTTATTTCGTGATTTTTACATTTTTGCTTAATTTTATTTTTATGGTCTTCTGTGGTAATTAATTTTTGAGAGCTTAATCTGTATAAAATTAATCAGAAGCAATATTTTTAAGCAAATCATAAACGTAAGTGCATCAAGAATGGTGCATTACACTACTATTATTTTATAATATATATATATATATACGTATATGATCTGTTTATCTGTTTTTGAAAAAAATTAGGTCAATTTACTTTATTACTAATGGCATTATAAATTTATTATAAAATATCCTTAGAAAAAAGACTAACGAACCATCTCTGCTCAGAATCGTTTTTCTTATGTAATTGAATTCATATTTAACAAATCTATTATAGTGACACAATTAATGACAACGTATACTTGACATCTTTTATATGGTACAGCGAGTTTCATGTTTTTTCATTTAATTAATAATTCGTCGTATTTCATTTAGTTTGTAATTTTATTGTTTTTCCTGATTTCTGGAGTGCTAAATATCGAGAGCAAAATCGTGATGATGAAATAACAAAGATATCTCGTAAGAAAACGAACCAAGTGATGATTATTAATAACTAAGTAACGTGATAAATTTATAATATTAAATTTATTATGCTTTAATAACGTTTATTGTTTTGCGAGTGTAATTGAATAGCGGTAAAAGATTAAAAACCGCTATTAAATAAGAGCGTAGATTGTCTACACTCTACATTATAATATTATGTCTACATTATTTTTACAAGAAAAAACAATACGATTTTCTTGGAATGATTATATTGTATTTTTTTTTTTTTTTTTTAGATAAAACCTATATTACATATGTGCCATGACAAAATATAATGTATATAATATCAACGCTCGCCAATTATACTGAATTATAATTTTTTGTATTTTATTTTAAATCATAATACATACATGTATTATTATTATAATAATGTGCAGTGTATTTAATATGTCACACCTACACCAATACTTTTTTATGGAATACTCAAAGAAGATCGGTAAAATAAAAAAATATAACATAGAGGTATTATAGAAAATCGGCGTACGCACTTCACGCGGAGTAAATGTCTCAAAGTCTTTCTCGGGAGCAACGCGTTTTCGAAGACAAATAAAATAATGCATAATAACATAATATTATACATGAAGTATACGATATGCGTATATGGGCGTATATTCTCTTTTCGTCAATAAGTTACGGTACAAAAATCAAACGGATTATATAAATAAATTTGTTTAAAATATCCATGCTCGTGTAGATAATGATAATAATTATGGTGACCATACGCGTACCTACTTATTTTTATAACCCAACCTATCAAAATGTATTTCTTTTCATGATTTTATGTCTTATCCTGCTATAAATGAATTTAATCGGTACACACCTATGAAAATACACATATATGTAGGGTAGATAACTACTTATTTTCACAGATGTGTGTTAAAGACGCCACATCCACGAAAGTTGTCTCTGTCTTATAAACATATAACACAACAAATGTAATGTTCAAAAAAAAAAATAACATTGTGTTGTTAAATAAAATATTTAATTAGAATGCAATTACACATTTTATCAAACTTAAAGCTACTAATAAGCTTAATCTGAGTTTGTATGTTAAATTCTTTAACAATATGTTGTGCAGGTACTCATAATTAACTTGAAAATTAATATGTTGTAAAAATCGATGTAAACAACACTGATAATGTTCTCACCTTTAAATTTCATTAAGTCAAACTCACTCTTATATCACACCTAAAAAAAATAAAAAATAAAAAATAATAAAACAAAACAAAACGCAAATATGTTATGTTTTATTTAGGTTTATGAAATGGAGACAAATCAATGTCCGCCAGATTAACCTATTTACTTTATGTGATTGACTCCAAACCAATACTATAATAGCTTGTAAATATTAACAACTATATTATAGAAGCTAGTTAAACAAGGTTGTGGAAATTATCAATGATTTTTCATTTAGGGGTCAAGTTCAAGTAACCCACACTTTTTATCCGATTATCTCCTAATAAACACTAGTATTTAGTAAACAACTAATAAGAAAATAATATAAAATCTTAGCAAAATCAAATTGTATTTTTGGTTAATTCTTTTAGATATATTTCCAGATCATTGAGCGTATTCTTAATGATTTATATTGACTCTTCAAATAAATCACTAGAAAAAGTTATCATTTTTTTTTTTTTTATTCTTATATCAATTATCTCTACCACGTATAATACCATGTTTGTATTAATAATCAACAATGATAAAATGTTTATTGTATGTAGACATCAACATAAAAGTCAAGATTTCCATAATCTTAATTATTATAAAAAAAATACATAAGACATTTTTATATAGTAACTAAAACACCATAAATCATAACGCATTTGATTTTATTACATTATTTATAAAATAAATACTTGTAATAAAATTAATTTTTAATGAATATTTAGGTTCAATTCTGTTATACACTAATTTAATGTACACACTCTTACACCGAACTCAATTTATTTTATACAGAATTTTATATCAAATATTTTACTTTATTAAAGTATATTTTATTGTAGAATGGAATTAGTTTTTTAAACCACATCTGGTATTAGTATTAAATACGTGACAAGTTCTAAAACCTAGAATTTATTAAAAACAATTTTAAAGTAATAGCTAAACTTATATTAATACCATGTTGGAATTCTTAAAAGTAAGTTATATGATAAAATTTTTTACACTTTTAAGTAATATATTAGACGCTCTTTAGTTTTCCTTTATTATAACACTGTAAGTATCTTAAAGTTAGTATCAATGACATTTTTCAGTGTATATATATATATATAGTGTTTTTATTTTATTTTTCAGTTTAAAATTACTAACATTTTTTGGATTACCAATACTTCAGCATGTCATAAATTGGTATGCTAAAAATGTTATGACAATAACGGTATATCAAAAACTGCGCCAGCCCTAACTACCAATAACGGATCGTTCTAGTAGGTATAAAACAAAAAAAAATTGTTTTAACGTTTTACATCCATAGCCGACATTTTTCATTATATTTATTTTATACAGTATAAATCAAATGACAATCACTACATATTTTACATAAACACATAGTCAAATAGCAAAATGGAGGCTTTGAACATAATAAATATTTCCACTATAACGGTTATATACCATTATATAAACTATGACATGATTAATCCACAATAACAATAATTTTGAACGTTTATGATCACTCAATATCTTATAATCCTACTGAAGTATTTTTTTTATTTTTATTCTTATTATTACAAACTAAGAAAAATTTAATTTATTTGTATTATACAAAATTTACGAGTTTCTGAGTAATAAATACACATTAGGTCGTCTTATTAAATCAAACCAATAAATGTAAATATAAATTATTCTTAGAGCTTAAATTTTTAAAATATGTTATTTATTTTTGTCAATTATAATATTATTATTCAAGTAAAAAGCCGTAATATTGTTACTAGAACTTGTTTGACATACGATTATTATGATTCTACGCTGTTTGATTTGTAATCATATACCAATATGGGTAAGTAGATTACAAATAATACGTTAAACATTAAAATTCAAGAATTCAAGTGTTTTCTAAGAGTATAAAGTTATAAACTCAACAATAAACTAACATTTTAAAACAATGATTTAGGTACTTGTAAAATGTATAGTTATTGTATAAAAATAAATATTTATATAAAAATTGTATATATATATTTGTATTGGTCCAGGTGCACCACTCTTATGAAAGTTTACAGTCGCTTAATGACAAGGACGGATTGAGCCTATTTGGTAAGCTTGAGAAAAACTTTCTTATGGCTTTATAATTTTACTGCAGTGATATATTAAAAATATCATTCAGTATACATATAAATGTCAATTTTAAAATATACTACAATAATTTCTTTATAACAATTGAAACAAAAAATAAATACATATTTACTTTCAATATGATCACAGTCAAAATAAAATAAAATATCCTAAGTTTATGTTGTTTATAATAAAAAAAAAAATATTGAACGTTTTAAGTTAGAAATTGAAATTACATTATATACCTTGCGAATTTAAATTATTGTTAATACATTATTATCAAATTTAATATAGATCATGTTAATATTGTATATTATTGTTCCTTGCAGTTAATATCATTTACCGATCGTTACTTCTATTTGTTAATATAATTTTTTTCTTAAAGATTAAACATTCATTAATTTCTCTCTAATCTCTGTATAAAAATCCTTAAATCTAAAACTATCAGCTATATATTTACTTTTTAACGGTGTCAGTGTTGCTATTACTAAGTCACGGAAATAATGGATAATGTATTTTTTGTCGTGACGAATCAGTAATATTTCACATACAGATCTAGTATTTAGATTGTATCACTTGTATCAATTGTACGCTAGCTCCAAAAATTAAAATTGGATTCAACCTATTTTTGGCAACTTTACTAGTTCTCTCAATAAATTATTTCGAGGATCTAAACCACACTTGAAAGTTGTGAAGAAGCAAGCATTGAACAAAAACTACTTTATATTGACATGATAACTAGTTATAGAACTTTTGTAGATTATAATAGTTTTCATTTCTGCCGTTGAGAATAAAAATAAAGAATAAACGTTTAGTCGCATGATAGTTGTACGCTACAATACGACAATGGAAACTGTCATACCATTTTCAAACAAATTCGAAACACGGTTGAAGGGAATGGGAAAGAAATAATAGAGCAATATAAACCTAAATGGCTGGAATAAATGTTCGGAGTCAAAGTTCTGCCGCGAGATATTATATTCACGTATAGAAGTGCAGATGAAATCGATTTGCAGCGTCGCAGAAAGTCTTAAATGAAATAACGTAGCAGTATTATACAGAATGATTTCTTAATAGATGCCAAAATCCATATTTTGTTTAATGATTCATTTATTCAAGTTCTGAGTTTTTGAATTATTAAATATACTTGAAGACTATATTTTCAAATTATTGAGATTTTTTTTACTAATTATTAAATTAATATTTTTATTTATTTATTTATTTATTTTTTTTAATGTTTCTAATATGTAATTGAGTAATTTTCTCTCCAATTGAGTAATTTCTCATTTATTTAAAACATTTAAACTAAAAACAACATATATATATTTTTTTTAAAGGCATTACTAATGTATAAAGATATGTATAATTAGATCTAGAATTTATTATACTTGGACTATTTTTACAAACTATAACTATTGACAAATTAATATTTTGGTACCTACGTCATCATTTTCAAAAAAAATACATATTAAACAATTAAACAGTTTAAAGTAGATAAATGGGGAATTTATTTTAAACAAAGAAGTTTGTATCTCCACAAGACTTTTTTTTAAGTATCCTACGAAAATTCTCAAAGAAAATTAATTTGTGGACATAAAGTATGTTTGAAAATTAAATATTATAAAATATTATGATATTAAAATATGTAAATTTTTTAATATCTGCATTATTGAAGTAAAATAAAAGGTAAACATACTTAGTGAATTACTCTGTATACAACAACGAATATTATTAATATTTTCATTGTAAAGGTATACAATATATCAAGTGGTTTGAACATGACATTATCATTAACAAACCTAATGAGCGATAGTGAGAATGTGGGTTCTCGAAAACTAGTACTTATCGACAACTGACGACTACATTTCTTGGCCAAAATCGTAATTACATCTAGAGCAAAGACGCGTTCAGACAAAACGAAACGAAATATTAAATCGAGAAAATGCAGAAGAAAAACCAAATGCAAAAAATTTGCGGTGGCGCAACACTCAATTGAAAACATATAAGCAGCTATTATACATTATAATTTATATTGTAATACGCGTTTACTAAGATTACGTCCTGTACAGAGATTTGGTACGGTGTTTTACGTCTCACATAATAGAGCACCGGCGATGTTCCGTGTATAACTTAAACGCTAATCGAAGGCGGAATTAATTTCGTAACATGAAAAAACAGTGCCGGCGCTAAACCGTTTCGTTGTACAATGATAACGCGGAAAGAGACCGCAATGCCAAAAACGATTTTAAAACGTCAGTTGATCGTTGAATACGCTACTAATTTATAATATTGTTATCAAGTCGTATTTTTCTTAGCTGTTTCTCGCAATCGATATTAAAACAATTTCAGTACTCGGCCGATTATTTACCACGTCAATCCGCGTGCTATAATATTATATTAATATAATATTAACTTTGTGAAAAATACGTACATATGCTCGTACGTGAATAAAAAACAAATTACGTGGAACAAGAATTAATCATTTTAAAATCGCTAAAAAATTGTCACTTTAAAGGCGACGAAAAATTTATCACGCAGTATAATATTCCTACTGTCTATTCCCTAACTAGCTTTCTATCACCGATTTTATGCAATTATTTCATTCCAACTTATAGTCGTCAATATTTTTTTTACACGAATTTGACATAACATAAACTACAGTATAAGAATTTTCATGAAAACGCGACAAGTTACGCTTTTATTTTAAGTACTATATAACATTAGTTTAAGTATTGAAATCAAACACTTTTAATTCTTACGGCCCTGTATTAGATATTATTGCTTCGCAATTTAAACTAAATCAGACGAACAAGACAAACATAATATAAATTATCGTACAATATATCGTATGAAATAATTTAATATACAGAAACCATATCACAGTGTACGAACGATTTTCTCGAACAAATATTTTGTTTCATACGTGTTATTATATCATTATGGACATTCAGGGTGAAGTATCACTTAACTCCCGCGTAAACTACAACCGGCAATTTTTCACAGAAAATCCCATTATAGAAAAGAACAATAATAACTATAGGTATAATCGGTATAGATGATCTTTATTTTATAGCACTGAAGAGATTACTTTATGTAATAAATCGAAATTTAGTAGATAATCATATTCGCAAAACAGACCGCGGAGTAGAAAATTAAAGCTATTCTGCTCAGTTTTTGGTCAGATATACAGTACGAAAAATACTAATTAAACAAGACTTTCAATTGACGTTGAGGCATTAAATTTACTATTTAATGTAATTTGAAGTATAAAATATAATTTAATTCTATTTTGTTATTATGTTCCACAACTCATTAGGTGTTATTAAACGGACGATAATAAATTATATTGCCCTTATCTAAATTTGAAAAAGTACTTTTTGGGTTATATTAACCCTAGTGAGTGCCATTATTATACTCGTACTTTTTATGGTAAAAGTTCCATATACGTAACATGTTTATTCACTAAAAATTTTACAGGGATATAGGTTTAAAAATAGAAGATTTGTAATATAATTATATGTGCAGTTATTAATAAATTATGCTTATCGTCAACAACATAATATAATAATTGAAAAAAATTAATTTAGAGAGCAAAATAAGTTTTAATCAACATTTAAAATCTATAATAATTAATAATAATTAAACGATTATAAATTATGATCGTTTCATTCGATATTTTAAATTTATATACAGACAAAATGATATTAAGTATATTATAACTTATTGAGAATAACATTCACCAAAACATAACGAACATTTTGAAAGACTGCAACTTTCCATGTTATAATATATTGAATTGAACATTATATTTTTAAACTATTAACATAATAAAGCAGATACGAAAAATATAATAAAGGAGATTTTATATTTTAGTATATATTGTATATATTATACTATTATAACATCTGCATACTCCAATCTTAAATGTATTTTTATTTCTAACAAAAAACTATTTTATTTCATATTTGCATATTATAATGAATTTAAGCATATTTATCGTTTGTAGTTTCATAAAAATAATTCGAAATACTTTACTATGTATAAAGATATACTAATTTTATATATTTTAACGATAATATCCCATTCAAGTGTGATAAATAAAACAACGTAAGTACAATAATAACAATAATAGATATAGTGTATAACTATAATATTCTGATGAGTAAATTTAAAAATCGTAATTTAATTCAAAATCAAATAAGTTAAATCGAATATACTACGCCATTATTTGGCCTTCAGGACATTCGTAGTTACGGCTAACAAAAAAAATGTCTCTAATTTGATTAAAACTATAAATGACTAGTTTTCCTTGGCCATCGTGTTGACTACACACACAAGCGCAACACATGTAGGAGTCTATTCTTTGGATCACCGCAAATAAAATAACAACCATGGCACATCCATTTTATTATTCGTATAAGCGAAGCTATTAACGCGACGATATGATGTGTTATGGCACATTGGCATGATTTTATCCACTGTGGTAATCAAGAGATATAATATGATTATATAATCAAGATTATTATTATTTATTCATTTATTACAATAATTTATTAGTTTTGATTTAGCCAATTTTTTGAACTATTTAAAAATAACCGTTTAATTATCGATATATTCTTTCAAGAATTTATTTAACATAATTAAAAACTTCCCTTTCCTTAAATCCCCAACAATCCAATAACATGAGTTTAACTGCATACAATCAGTGGCATGGCAAATTGAATATTTTTTTGTGGCAAAGAAAAATTGATGCATAATAATATAGTACAACTAATTATATTTCAGATCAGTATTGATTACCTATTGAGTCGAGTATCATATTTTATTTACAATTAGAAAATTAACAGATTACCAACCTACCCACTATTTAAAAAAAATTTCATAGGCAGTTGCCTCTAAAATTATCGTTAGCCACGCCACTGCATGCAAATGATATATTATTACAAACTGACATTTTAAAGAATAAAACCATGAAAACATTAAGTTGGAGTTACTAAAGCTTATTAATTATATGTTATAATAATATGTGCTATCCCCATTTTAGGAATGCTCAACAAATCAAAATTTAATATTAAATGTAATCCATTTTCTCTGTTATATTTAGTAAAAAGTAAAATACAATTTTAAGGTAAAGATATTATTAAGCGCTCCACACTACGTAGGATTTTTAACATTTAAATCTATAAGTATATTTGTTTTCTGTTATACTAGCGGGTGGCCCGTCGTGGCTTTGCCCGCGAAATTTTAATAGGTATATAATAAAAAATAATAATTTATGACAAAAATGTTATTATTAAACTGCTCTATAAACTACATTTGATGTCAAAATTGCTAAGCTTATGGGCGTACTGACTCTGGAGCATACCACATAAAATTGACCGCGTCAAAAAGAGCCTAAAAATGTGAACTGAAGGCTTATGACTAATAAATTCTTACTCATTGAGGTTGGTATGTAGTTATACAACTTAAACGTAAAACTTTATTTTTTGTCAATTTCAACCGCTTAAAATCAATATTTTGAAAAATCCTTTCTTAAGAAAATATAATATTTAGTATTTAAAGTAACTAAACATTGGCACATGAACAAAATAATAATGATTATTTTAACATTAACTTATAAATATTATATTTACTGTTTAATGTAAAACTTTAAAATAGAAATTAAGTACAAGATTTAGTTAAAATATTGATTTTTAAGTATTTAATTTTTAAACATTCAAAAAAAATGTTATCCTAACTTTATATTAATAATTTTTGTTTTTAAACTTTAATTCAATGTTAATTACAACATTAATACTAAATACTTAAATATTTTACTATTAATATATTTAAATAACACAATCAATGTTTAAAATTACAAAATGTTTATTTTATTAATACACGATAAAATTATAATATTAATTTACCCTTAAAATTTCAAATCAATAGCTCTAATAGGTTTGGCTTACCGTTGATTATGAATCAATCACTAAAGACTGTCTCGTTTATATGTATACACAGATTACACCTTATTGTTATTGAGTACATATTTAGCATTTTACTTTTATTAGGACTTTAATATAAAATCTAATTGTATATACCTACATAAATTTTATTTTTTTTATTGCATATTTAACTTTATTTTTATTATTTTTTTAGAAATAATAAGTGCACAATTATTATAAGTTAATTAAATAAATATTTGTATACATTGTTTCATACTATTTTTTCAACCATATTCATAGTTCATACATTTTTAAAAAAATATTATTTTAAATTATATTTTATCGAATATTTGACGCATAAACAGATATTTGTAGTAAAATATTTAAAGATCTTTTAGTACTTATAAATCCAAGCATTAGTAGGTATTAAAAAAATAATTGAACCATTAAAAAACTTGAATTGCCTGCAAAAATTGTCCACTTTTGCATGCTTGTGGTTGAAACTTGAAGGTAATTATAATAAATTGAAAATTGGCTATTACCATGTGTTAATACTTTGAGAGTGTGATAGATAATAACTAATAAAGAAAATATGAGAAAGCAAGTCACTATAATAATTCAATGTATATTAATTAGCTTGGAACTCAATTTTTTATTCCACCATAGTACCACTATTATTTTTATTCCAAGTAAGGCCTCATAGTCAATAATAATATATAATATGAAAATCATAGTTTAAAAATTGAAATAATGAATATTACTTCATTAAAATACATTAATTTTTAAAAATAGTCGACAGATATTTAATATGGGATATAAGTATAGACTAAATATTAAATCTATTTTCAATTTTATTAATTATTTTTAATGCTAATATTAAGGACAATAACTATCCTAAGTATCTAAAGTTTAATAATTCGGTAACTAATATTTAAATTTCTATTTAGATGCATTAAAAAAAAGTTTGATTCACAATCCACAATAAAAAAGGTAGCTTTTATTTAAAATGAAACTATAGGTTTGAATCATCATCATCTACATTATACTCCATTGAATGGTAAAACAAAACCAAGAAACTAAGTATTTGATTACATTGTCTTCAGACATCTACACTTAAAAGTTCCAAAAACCAGAATTTAAATATTTGTATTGTTAGAGTACAAAATAGTTTTATCGACCTTATTGAAATCGCTCTTTATATCTGTTGTGGAATAATAGCAATCAAAACATAATTAATTCAATTGACGAATATAGAATGTACGAAGAAAACCACATTTCGAGCTTTATTGACGATTTTGCCTTACGTTCAAAAACTTTATCTTACAATATTCACCATAGTCATAAAATGAAATTAAATTTGTTTGTTTTATACTCCACGAGTCGTCATCACTAGCGGGATACCTTCATCCCACGCTAGTATCATAATATTATATACCATACTATACGCATACATACTTAAAATTGTTATACATTATTATAAATAATAAAATACGTATGTAATTCGTTCCAGCTGACCTCCAGGTTTTTATGAACATAACTTCATTCGTCTGACAAATGTCAGAGAACAATTACTATTACCTAGTATAATAATGGTCATATCGGTTGATCCTGCAGAGATTTTTACTATCTGGTGCCCACGCACGATGCAACAACGATATTTTTTTTTTTTTGCATAAAATGTATACAACAGAAAATATTATGCTATTATTATGAGGTGGTTGTACGGGGATTTCTTGCCAACAATCGTAAACTTAATGTGAAAATATAATAGTTTCACGTTGTCTGGAGCTATAAAACTGGAAGGGCGTATCATTGAACTGGACGGATAACTGCATTTCAACGAGTAAACACGTCATATTCTCATAATATATTATTTATTATTATTATTATATTTTAAGTGTATATATTCGGTTGGAAAAGAAAAGTAAATATCTTTTCACCGCTAGTTTGACGTTTGGGTCAAATTCATATACACGACTATTCAGTATTCACAATAAACAGAATGACTTTTTTTAATGTTAACGTTATTAATAGTTTATTATTTCAACTTCTGTAGATTTAATATTGTGACTCATGCATCAATTTTGAATTAGTTTACGAATTTTTTCTTTATATAATATAAGGTTACAAAATAAAGTCTAAATTAAACGTATGTAAACGTATATCATATAATGCATTTATTAATTATTTTCAATCCCAATTTTTAAAAACATCAAGTCATTTTGAAATTTTATGCATATATAATAAAATAATAAATACAATAATATTCCATCTGACATGGAATTTAATAATAGGTATTCAAAACTTAGGAACCCTGGAAAATGTAAACTTTTTTTAAATCTCTTCTTTTCCTAAACTTTTTGAAAAATTACACTAACCAACTAAATTACAACCTTTTAAATATCTATTATTATATTATAATACAGTTTTATATCAGGATATTCTAATAAAACGAATTTGTTTTATTTGTACACAGATATATTAGTAACTATTGAATAAGGTCTTCAGATATTGAAGATGTTATTTATACTGACTTCCGCGCAGCATTTGATTCAGTTAAACCTTGAAATCCTTATAGTCAAATTAGAAAAGATTGATATTTCTTGAAATACATTAAGTTAGTTGAAGTCCTGTTTAACAGACCGTTTTCAAAAAGTTAAAATTAATGGTCATTTATCATCCAAGTTACCGGTACCGTTTGGAGTCCCATAAAGTGGACATTTAATTCTTTTTTTTATTTTTCATATTTTTAATGAATATTGATTCTTGTTTAAAATCCTACAATTTTAAAATTTTAACTAATGATCTTAAACTCTACCACATAATTTCTAACACAATGGATTACCTTACTCACCAAAATAATTTAAATATTTTAATTAAATGGTGTTAATATAATAATATAAGTCTAAATGACTTAAAAAGTTATATTGTCAAACGAAAAATAAAATAAACTTTATTTATAAAATTGATAATTTCCCCTTACCTAAAGTTGAGACGTTAAACAACCTTGGTATTACCTTTCAATCAAATATTTTTTTTTTTTCATCCCATATTAATCAAATTAATTTAAAAACTATAAAAATATAAGGCTTTTTAATTAGACCAACTTTATCTTCCGTAGTTTAAAAATTCTATACTGTATTCTAGTTCACCTCTATTAAAATATGTATCAATTGTGTGTTCCCCATTTTTTATATTTCAAATTTAAAGCTAAAAGAAAGAAGGTTTTTAAGCTATATTGGCTATAAAAATAATATATCAAATAACAACAACCTTAATTTATCAAATAATATTCAAAATAGTTTCAATCTCAAAACTTTGTATATTCGTAGGAATAATGCAAATATTTCCCTTTTTTCAAAGATAATAAATTGCTCAATATAATATTATCCACTATTAGTACTTATTTTTTTTCTATATACCACAGTATAACTCTAGATCATGGGCCACTTTTCATATCAAAACCTACCGAACTAGTTATGGCTAAAACAACTCTTTTGAGAGAATTTTTGAGTCAAGAAATGAGTCCGGTTTAGACTTTTACCATTATTTATAAATTATATCCAGTATACCAGTTTTTATATGTATTAAAATATGGGATTTGATGTATTTTTGTTTTAGATCACCTCAGTTCAAGAGCATCCCTTATTTTGGTGTCAGTGTATCTTGCTACGTACATAAATCCGACCAACAACTGCCTGCAGCAGATTAGATACAACGGTTGGGTTTATTTCGGTTTAAGTATAATAACTTCATAAGGTAATCGGTTTAGGAGTACCCCCGCCAGTAAAAATGAACAATTTTAAAATAACCTAACCTAACCTTCATCGTATTTCTAAAAGCAATTTCTGAATTTTCGTTCAAAATAAATAGAGTGGTTTTAGAGCCTTTAAACCACAATTACACATATAACACGCACGTAGCCTTTAATTTTTATAGATGTTTTATTAGGTCACAAATATAATATCCTAATAGATAGTAGATGAAAAATAAAAATTAAAAAAATAATCGGAACGAAAATTTGTTTAAGCGAGATTGTGAATTATTACTCACGGGTTCATCCGCGCTCATTTTAAATTATCCTTCATAAACTATAAAAAAATGTTTTAGTTTAATATCATTACATCATTATCACTTACACTTTCTGACCATAATATATGATTTTATTCGATTACCTGCTATAAGCAGAAGAAAGTAAATCAATTAACTACAGACCACTTAACAAGCATTATAGTTGTATACTAATATCGACCAACATAATTTTCTGGAAAATACAGTCATCCGAATATCATACAAAAAGAAAATATATTCAACTTAGTTGGATTCACATTTTTATAAATAATATCGTTGTATAATAATTAATTTCAAAAAGTAAATAGTAATCTTAGAGCGTTAATTCATCAAGCTTGCTAGGTAATTCGGTTTAAACTTTCAAAGAATAATAATTTTGTTTACCAAAAATATTAATATTTTAAATTTTTAACATAAAACATCGAAATATCAAAAATATCTAGTTTTGAAAGAGTTCATGAAATTATTTTATTTTTTTTTTTATCATTCGAATACCTATATATATTATGTACATTATTTTATCGAATTTTATTTCGAAATCCAAATTCTTGAATTAAATTAAATTCCATCCTATACACTATATTTTATTCTATACTGCAATTCAAAAGCGTATTCTCAGTAAACATTTTAATATAATATCAAGTCAACTACCTACATTACAACACATTAATGTTTTATAATATTTTATTATGATAATAGACTTAAATCTAATTTAAGATTCGTTTGAAATTTAAGGGTTGTTATTAATTTTTATCACTAGTTAATTAATTTATGTAAATAATTTTATTGATTATACAATTTTATTATTTTATGCATAGAGTGTTGTTATTATTGAAACGTGTTTTTCAAGTATAATTTAATTTTACTACAAAATATTAGAAATTGAATTGTTGAAGTACCTAATAATACCTCAATGGTTGCATTATTGTTAAAATTGTTTCTCAGAATAGGTCTCATACGAGAATTCGTTAATTTGAAACAGTGTGTAATAATGCTGATTCAATTATTTAAATGTAACAAATGTTTGTAATAATAGGAAGTACTGAGTAGTAAATATTTGCTTGGAGTGTTTACCGTCAAAATATATTATTAATAAATGTTTATTTGAATTTTTAAGTGTTAGTATACGAATTAAAGGGTGAATTTTGAAGCAACGGGCCCTTGTAGAAATAAAATGCGTATGATCTTTTTGTAAGCCATTTTATATGCCATATAACACGTGTTTTATTTTTAAGAAAATTAACGTGACGATTTTTCAGCAATACTATATATTATCAACATTACAATTATACAAATGATAATGATCCAAAAAAATTATTTTAACAATTTAAAAACTTGTAATTTAAAAAAAAAAAAACAGTTTAACTTACTAGAATTTTTGAAATTGTCTTGTAATAAAATATATTGGTCATTATAATTGTAAGCTTAAGCTCTACTCGCAACTCTAAAAACATTGTTCTGTACACATTTTTTTTTTTAGCGGAAATGGCTTGACTTATACCAAATTTCGATAAAAATATCTTGATTTAAATTATAAAGTATAACACTTACATATACATTTATATAAGTGAGACCTGTCTAAAAATCGAATAAAATTGAATTATTAACATTTCAACCAAAACGATTTATAAAAGTCAATGTTCAACAAAATAATAAGTATTTAAAATTATTCACAAATAAATGTATTAGAATAATAGATTAATAAGAAAAAAGTTAATAGATTTGTACCCTATAAGGTACGACAATGCGGACAACGCGTATACTTAAGTAGTTTCGTGTATCAATAAATAAATAGTATTAAGTGGATTATTCCGAGTTTGAAAAAAATACCAACGTCTAAGAATTAATCATATAAAACGGTAGATGGTGATTAATTTTTTGTATTTTATTTTTTCGTAATTCGTGACGTTTCCAATTCATCATAATATTAATATTACTATGTATACCTAAACACACATACACACACACTGTGCGAGCAACCGAAGGATTCATATAGGTACCCATCACGATGTGTAATCGAACGTGTTCGGGAACTGCGGTGGCTAATATCGTCATATTTTTTTTTTTATACATATTTAGTATATTAAATGTACAATAATATTATAATATGTACCTATACACGCACGCAACACATTATTTATTCGTATAATTATTACTATTTTTATTTTTATTATTGTCCGACGACGGACAGATGATTCATAGTATTCTTACGCACGTTCGATAATAAATGAACTCGAACCGTAATAGGTGTACACGCGCATAATGATGTATATTATTATTATCGTTATTACTATAATGTAATAATATATAAATGATTTACCGGCAGATCGTATTAGGCAAAACGGGAAGCCGCGCGCTGACCGACACACGAGAGATTTCAACAATGTTTACGAGCACTACGGCGACGATGTGTGTAACCTATAGTCCACCGCTGCCGCCAAACCGATTGATTGATTTTTATCCGTCGGAACGGCAAGTCATCTCAGGGTGAAGGACAGTAATTATATACGTACGGCGGCCTATTAGCGAATTGTCTATCAGATTTATCCAGTACTTATGTACAGTACACACGTACATATAATAATATATATCTGTAATATGTGTAGTACATATTATACGACTGTACACATGCACCTACGTCCGTATAATATATACAATATAGACGTGTTATTATCATTATTACGCAGGCTCGTTTTTATTTTATTTTTTATATATATACATAGCGACGATGCGTACATTATTATTTTTATATCGATCGAGCAAACGTGTTAATCGCACTTTTCTCTCGGCTGTATTAGGCATTCGTTAGCGTATTCGACAAACACGCGTCAAGACGATGATAAAAAATAAATCTATTTTAGGTGTTGTAGACGCGGTTTAAGCATTGGTGCCTATCTCACCGTCTCCGTTCGATCACGAACGCACGAACGCTGCTGCTGCAGCTCTATAGTGTAGATATAACATATATAATTGTATTATTGCGCACTATACGTGATAATTCGTTTTATTATCATAATAATAATAATAACGTCGTGTCGTGTTTTCGCTAGGGAAAAAACACTAAATACAACGAATCGAGTTTTATCTGGCGGTACAATCACGTATAAAATCACATAAATATATAATCACGTATAAAATCACATAAATATAAAATTATACACATACCAAGAACGATAAGTAAAATATTGTGTGAATCGATAAATAGTGCGCAAAGAATTAGGTTCTACGATTCCGAAACACACTGTAGTGTCCACTGTTCAGTTATAAGCTTTAATGCTGTATTTCCGTCTCGTTATAGAAATAACAGACCAAGTTATATGCTTATCCACGTGACTACACTATTATGTTAAATGTAGAGAACAACTTTATTTTACATCGGTGCAGATTTAATATTTATTTTAATACCCTTACGCCAATTTTTTTCTAAACAAAAAAATCGTTTTCAAATATTACTGATCTAATGCGCAACACATTATATATACTAGCTGATGCGATTGATGATTGATCCCTTTAACTCTTCTCTTTTCCCTCGAAAAATATTCACAATAACATGGATGCATCGATAACAACTACAACTTAAAACTAAAGTTTAGGTCATGTCTTAAAAAAATGAAATCACGTAGGACGCAATTCATAAATTTTAAACGCCATTTAAAACCACGAGATTATAAAAATTGAGGCATGAGGTGACCAACTACATCAACATTACGTACCTACTTCTATAAAACCGATAATTTAGTTTCTAACAACTATTTACAGTTTGAGAAAAATAGTTAAAGAATTTCACAGAAAAGCGTTGTAATTGAATTATAGTTATTGGTTTTATTAATTATATATATGCCATGTTCGTGCAGTTTTCAAGATTTATTTTCAAATCGCAAATAGAAAAAGAAATATTAACCAATTGTTCGTTCAGTATCTGCGCATTATGAAATATTATGTACCTAATTGTGTTGGTAAGTTGTAGATTAAGTTAGGTATTAAGAAATAAATTAAATATAAACAATTTGTCTATTTGACTATGTGTTGAATAGGATATATGAGAATTTATGTGAATATAATATATATGATTATGGTGTAATAATTCAATTGAGTACTCGAAGTGGTTTACAGCATAGTTTATGTCAATCAGAATTGTATATTATTTTTAAAAACCTATTGGAAATAAAAAATAATAGATAATTTATATTGTTTATGGTTCAGTAAAAAATTATTGAGGTTTAAATGATATCCTATTTCAGAATTTGAAATTTCTTAATTTCTAAAAATGTAATATATTAAAAATTAAATTTAAACATTTATATTTCATATAATATTATACATAAATCTAATAAACTCAATACACTGTATGGTCTATATTTCTGATGTATTAAAATTTATTTGAATACCAAATTTAGAAAAATTGTAGCTATTTTCGGAAAATTCTGATTTAAAACACGCCATATTAAAATAATCTTATGTACATCAAAATTATATGATATACTCGCTCATTCGTGTGTACGAATTGAATTTAACCAATGATATTAAGTATAAGAAAATAGAAAATACTTAATTAATGATATTGTATTTATATTTTATACAATAATTATTATTGAAAGATGTTCATCAAAATAATAATAAAAACGCTAAATATAAAATATGAATAATAATTATTATTAAACTTACAGAGTGCACATTCCCTGTAGGTACAACATGTGATTTATATGGTAAATATTTGTTATTTAAATGTAGTTATTTTATTCTTATCATATATTACGTTTTATGTTGCATAGAAAATATCTGCATGAAAATGGAGAAATTTCATTAACATATATTTTCAATAAATCATTTCGAATAAGATATTTCATTAGTTCTGCAATTCTGCATTGTATGTAATATTTTTCACAGGACTCAAATGTTGAGAATTACGCTATAGCCATAAAATTAGTATTTAAAAAACAACAATAGACACCAATTGCAAAAAATGTCAAATCCTACAATAATTTTCCATTATTTACCGATGTGTGGGATTATCTGTATAGATGCGCATACAATAATATGTATATATATATATATACCTATACGATTAAAATTTCCGGCAATAGCTCGTTAACCGGTAATATTTTATAAAAATTGTTTTACCAGAATCACACTTTTGTCTTGTCTTAAACGTTAAGTAGTTGTTGTTATTACCTAAAATGATACGTATCATACATATACAATATATTTATATATACATATCATATTTAAAAGCTAAATTTTCATGACTATAATATACTATATAAAATAAAGTTTAATAAACAAATAGCCAATAGGTGTGTTGATAATATAAACAAAGAAATATCACTTATAATATATTGATAACCTTAGTATCTTTTACAAAGAATTCGTCAATAATTGTCTATAATTATTGCATATTCATGTGCTTCGTGTATTCGTTTTTATATGTATTTTTTTTTTTTTTTTTGTCATAAAAATTGACGTAGGCAATCTTTAGCATAATTTTCATTTTTATTTAAAAAAAAAAAAAAATGCTACCAAATCGTAAAAACTAAAATTCTTTATGCGGAACATGGATCACGGAAATATATTATTTCATTGCAATAAACATCGTAAAAATCGGAATAGAATAACATGTAGTTGGCATATACGCCTTAGATTTTTTCGAATCATGTTTGGAAAACTTAAACGACATAAAATTTTAAGCTCAAACAAACCGCAAGCAATTAATATGTATTTGGTGAGTGATGTAAACCGCTTTCGTGGGTTAAGTTGTTTCAAACAACATTGTTGTTTATTTGTTTTAGCAAGCATTAATATAGGTACTGCTAAAACGTAGATACTATATTATAATATAATATTATAGTATTGTATTTTACCTTTTGATCAGCGTTAAGACAAAATCGTTTGTAATTTCCAAAATCCCCACTCTATTGCAAACAATTGCAATGACTTGGCTTTTGTTTAATTAGCAAATATATCATATTATAATCACGACATTAAAATATATAACATCAATGATCTACTTTATGAAAAGAGAATAACTTCTCATTTGTATCAGTCCCGGTATATCCTTATATTCAAATATGTATATTTCAATTAATTCCACATCTATAGTGATGAAAGGCGGGAAACTAACGATTTCCAATATTCCGTCCAAATCCTTATTAACCGAAATTCAGCGCCGAATCACTAATACTATTCTTGACTAATGATAGTACACATTAAAGTTATTTGAGACTTAGCTGCACCACATAATACGTAAAATAATATTTTTGTATTTTTAGTTTTGTATTAATTATGGTTGTAATGTAAAACCAAATGATCAAATTAGCTGAATAAATAGAATAGATAAATAAAATATAGGTACACAGAAGTAATTTAGTGGTGAAACTTAAAATAACCACTTAGGATACGGTTTTTAGTCAAAACTCATTATTTTTTTTCTCCGTTTGCGTTTCCTGGCGAGATCGTCGATCACCACGATCCGTAAACACTTCACTGTTGTTTATTAGTTTCCAGAAATCCTGCGGTGGTCGATGGAATCACTTGAGAGTTCAGACATTCATTATTCGCGGCCTGCATCACAAAGAAACTTTCAACTACCATTTGTATACCCAATATATTTATCAACAGCATTTGTTTCTGACGAGCACCAATAATTGGAAAGGCACGCGTATTAAATGTGCCTAAAATATTATGATTTATGAGTTTGTTTTACATATTACAGCGACAGCCCCGAACACAGCAACGAAACAGACAATATAATATTATTATCATCGTTATTATTCCCACTATTGACCATCAGTCGGATTGCAATCGTTTCGTTTGATTTGTCACTGTGAGAGCGAAATGACTGACTCCGCCGCCGCCGCAACACACCTGCAACATTTTAATGAGAATAAATTATAAATTCTTATTAGTGGCACGTACGCAAAATATTGTGTACGCGTTAGTCGTTGCCCAGGTACGTTTATTGTAAATTCGTGACGTGCTCGTTTTCCGTAGACTACCTGAACACGATTTGTCGTCAACGCTGCATCAATGTTATCGTAATAATTATCATCAGAAGATTCAATGCCGCGAAATATGGTCGAAAACGATCACGCGTGTTGCAGCTGCACTCCAAAGAATGTTTTGTACGTTATCGTGTGTAAGCTATCCGATGAACGTTGACAAAAAAAGTATGTGTCGAAGAAAAGAACCTATGAAATATGCAAATGTTATGTTTAATATAGTAACATAATAAACAGTAGCATCGTTAAATCTTCATTTTTTTTTTTTTTTTTTTTATTTTTAATAGTTAAAAAGGTTTTTTAAAGCTCTAAAAGTTATTACTTTTAACATTAAAAATTTTTAAAACATATATTTTAATTTTAACTTAACAGAATTAAATAAAAAATCATAATTTTTGTTATTGACAAATCTGTCTTCCATTAGGTACATCATCTACTGATGGATATTATTGATTAACATATTTTTTAAACATTTTTTATTAAATCACATACAATATAATAGCAAGTGATTTTTTCAACAGTAGGTAATAATTATCTTAATTAAAAAGCTTAAAAATTATTTATTATACACTTACCCAATAAGTTATCTGAAAAAAAACATATTTTTTATTTTTTTGTTTCTACTTTTTTAAATGACAACATATTTTTATAACTGAAAAGTTTAACCTTAACATAGCAATTAATGTGCGGAGCAGTAAAGATACATCAAGAATGAAGATGTCTTTCTTTAGTCAGTACTAGTCGAAACATTAAATAATTATATGCCTAATTATTAAACTACAGAAATTCATTTGAAATTTCATGCTTTAGGTATATTATATCGAAATTCTAAAAAAAAATATTCTTTTTTGATGTGTACAATTAAACATTTGAGTTACCGTGAAAAAACTTTTCAAGAATTCAACTCATTAACAAATAAAACTGAAAAAAAAAGGTAAAAATTTATTTTTTTCAAAAATGCTTCTTTTTTAACGAATTAAAACTATGTAAAAACGATACCATTTTTCAAGATAATGAGTGTTCTCTGTTAAAATAATCATTCATTATAAAAGAAACCGTCGTTTTTTTAATTATCCAAATAATAATATATTAAATGAATGCATATCTATTGAAATACAATGTTATTTCTAAGTAACAAAAAAAAATAATATATATTGCCCATCACTATTATATTAGTATAGTTATATGATTTAAAATTCTTTAAGAACGTTTATTTATATACATATTGACTCTGTAGTACCTACACAATTAATTGCATTATTGATGGTACCGTTTATGCCGAATAGAAGATTTATTGAACAATCACGATTGGTTTTCCCATACCAAGAGTCATTGTTTTCATTTTCTGCAACCGCAACATATTATATTGTATGTATCTATCATAATATATATTATTTAATGTATAATATTATTATACACTGATTACAGGTATAGTATAATAATTGAATGGATAAATAATAATATCGTATTAACGGTTCGAAGAATCTATTGTTCATTTTTTTTCTTTTCCTATCGATTTGAAATTATATTTTATATGATTAACTCGTAGATACTATCGTTGATCAGTTTTCAATTCCTTTTCAAGTATGTTACACTATCTTTGTGTATGTATATCGATATAATATATATCTTAACAATACATATACCTAGTCATTTTTCTATATAATATTCAATAATGGATGACCTAAATTAAACGCACAATGTGAATCATTGAGAGTTTATTATACTTACAAAATAATTATATATTTTTATTTTAGCACATAATATTAAGTTCATAATTTAGTTTTATGATATTTATTTTTTTTTTTTTTACTTCACACATACTAGTTTTTAATTTAGATGTCGAAACAATTTAAAATACAATATTTACTGATAGTCATTTTATTAATAATACATCATCTAAAAAATTATGAACGCATATAATTTTATTTAATATAATATTTAAGAATTCTATTGCTCATTTTTGATAAAATTCGAATAGTTTCATTAAAATAATGATAATAATAATATATTATTTTACTATCATCTACATAATTTAAATGCTAACACTTATCTAGTCTTTATCAAACTTAAACGATGTTTTGCATAAATAACTTCCTGTTTTTAACTTTTGAACATTTTTAATTATACCGCGGAAATTATTTTTTACACTTTATTTACATATTTCGTAAAAAATATAATTGCATTTTAAATATCATGATTATGTTATATTTAAACAATTAATTATAACACCGCAAAGGTAAGACTATAAATTTTATATGAAAGAGAAAAAAAAAGTCAAACATATTATGGATATTAAATCTTAAGTTTAAAACTTTGCAAACAAATTAAAAAGTTTCAAAGAATATTGAAGTTTTATAATAATATATAATGTGAAAGCTTAATTTTAGATATATATATATATATCTAAATTTAATACTTGAATCAATTTATGAGGAATATAGTTGTAAAATATAATCTGTTATCAAACGAAATATACAAACCGTGTTCTAGTGTTAATTAAAAACCCTCGTTAGAATATTATAGTTCTTTTGAAATTCTAAGTATAATATTACGTAAAAAAGTAAGTAGTTAAAGTTACTTAACATAAATTAACTTGTGATTAAAAAACCAAAAAGACAAATATTAAATAGATGTATAGATTAATGTGTGCTATTATTATTTTAGAAATGAATTTATGATGACTAACAATTGAAATGGAGAAAAAAATTATTAAGTAAATAATTGTGTGAAAATTTAATTTAGTTCCAAGTTACAAGAAAAAATACTTAGTACCTTATAGGCTGCAGCCACTAATTACAGTGACGCCATTGACTTCAGTGATGATATTTATTGTTTCTTTCGACGACAGATCGGTCGAAGTGGATGCGTTAGCTGACCTGACCAGATAGCTTTTGATGAAAATTGCAACTGTAGTGAAAACTCAAACATCGTACTTAACTGAAGTTGAAATCACTTTGTCTGGAGACGTGAATGTAACGTATAAGTTTTTTCACGACGAAGATTAATTGTCTACTCTTATCCTGAGAGCACATATATAAAAGGCGTTTAGAAATTGTGCAAAAACGTCATTCTCACTTTTACTACTACGAATAATATTATTTAATAAAGTTGAAAATTAATTAAAATTCATAAAATAATTGTATTTTTTGAAAAGTATTTATAGATAACGATATATATATACATTCCTGTATTATTTGTATTATATTTTGATGTTGGTTTTTGTTGATTTAATGAATAATGGGATTTAAATATTTTATCATATCGTTTTTGAAATTGTCGTTGTAGTTGTACATACAAACAAAAAAGTACTTTTAATAACAAAAATACAAAGAGAATTAATTTATCAAAATAATCTTAACAGCCGTAGACAAATTAATTAAACAACATTTGTGTAACTCTTGTTTTATTTATTTAAGTAATTTCAATTATTGAATAATTCAGTGTTAGCTTTAAAAAAGTTTTTAAATGTGTAACCAAACAAAGAACTAATATTAACTGTCTATTTCCGCAACTATATACCGCAGAATATTTTTGATGGTCGTTTCCTTATAAGATTTTATTACTGCATACAAAATGCGTATAATTATAATATCGTAGATGACAATAACTATTATCGTATATTTTTATTTAAGTCTGTAGTCTTAAAAAATTACTATTTTTTTATTTTTTCATTGAAATAAAAATATTGCGTTTATATCAATATAATACTTATTAATATTTAAGTTTTTAATATCGTTTTTCTTTACCATAATAACAAGAAATACAAGAAATAATAATATATTTTTACATGATACATATTAGATACTTTTTTTATTTTATTTTATAATTTTTATTTAGATTTTAACATATACAATAACATGAAAACAATAAGACAAGTTTTTTTAATGTATTTTTGAAGTATTTTAAACTAAGATATTATTTTTAATTGTTATTTTTTAAGTCTTAAAATAATAATAATTATAATTATTATACTATTATTATTGGTATTTTATTATAAATAAAAGTGATACAATGTATGACCAAGTAGTTAATTGAATATAAATACTTATATTTATGTCAAATTATTTTCATATTACTTTTTGTTAAGTTTGTTATTTACAAGTTACAACCATATTTTTTTTTCTTCAAAATAGCTATTGTTAAATTATTTTAATTTGTCCTTCCGTTTAATAATACGGTGTAACGTTTAAATTTGTTTATGTCTTGTCATAACACATGTACACTTTAACAGGCTAGGTTGTAAAATGTAAATCGATATTGGACAAGGAAGGTCTGTAATGTTCAGTCTTTGCAAATCTACATCTTACAAGCTACTAAATTGAACTAAAATACAATTTCAATTTCAGATCATTGAGACAACCGTGTTAACATCTTGCAGTTTACCTACATTATACTTCCTATACAACCGTATATATCGTTGTATATAGGTATTGCACATTATATTGTCCATCGGGTACAACCATCGCATCACATGTCTCTGTTAATGTGTATGCGACGAAACAAATCGTACCCATAAGGATTGAACAATACCATTACGAGCCGTTGGCCACGCACAAAGTCATAATGTTTTAATGATTTTACAGTAGTACAAGCTAAACATTCACCTTTGGCTGAATTTCGAGTTCATATTCATTTAAAAGTATAAGCTCCATATACGATATTATTGTATTATTTCAGAATGCCCCAATGATTATTTTTTTAACATAAAACTTTCATTATCAAGGTAAATATTATTGTAAGAACCGCAATTAATCGACTCTCTATTTCTTTTGAGGATTTTATCAGTACTGCACTACTGCATATAATAACAAAATGATTAATCAAAACTATTATGCACAGGCTAGTTTGATTCAAACCAAAAACTCGTAAATGCAATTGAAATTCGGGTCGGCGTGTAATACGTGATTCGGTACTGAACGTAGATTTAAAAAAATGATTCGTAGCCGCCTAAATCTCAGATTGTATACCTACGATTGACCATTTATCAATGACTTCCTGATGCAAACTCTTTAAGACGTATCCGTAAAGTTGCCTCCCATCTCGCAAGATTCCACAGACTTCAAACTAATATTATTTTGCAATTTTTATGCAACTGATTTTATGTCTCACGAATAAATTTGAGATTCTTTGTGGAGACCATAAAAACCAAAGAACTGTTGGGAGAAGGGACAAGTTTGTGAAGCCCCCTCACTTATATGGTTCTACAAACTTTAAATTGGTTTCAAAATCTTATAATAATTGTTATTTAACTTATTGCATAACTCGTGAAACAATTTTTCGATTCATCGTAGAGCCTGTAAAACCAAAATATTATTAGGATAGGGGGCAAGTTTACTGGCTTCATAAAAAAATGTAATTTTTTTGGTGAGATATACAATTAATTGCATAAAAATTGCAAAATTTTGATACTAATTTGAAGTCTGTGGAGCCATGTGGGATAGGGGAAACTTCACAGACTTCTGAAATACACTCATTTTTTCGTACACCACCTCCATTGTGGTCTTTTCGTATTCCGAGCAACATAATATAATATTTATATTTCGAGAAACCATTTGAATAACTTCGTTTGAAATCAATTTTACAAGCTCTAACATCCTCGTCGTAATAAATATGTGTGTTTTCTTTTTAATATTTAATTATATACGAGTGTGTCAGACTTTTTAACATTTCGAACAAAATAATAACGTAAATATGATTTGTAACTGAAATATTCATCATATTATGTTTATTTTTGTTTTTGTTTTTTTTAATAAATCATACGTTTTCGTGAAATAACAAAGTACCTTTAAGAAAGTTAAAAAGTATCTAAATTATAAACAAAGTCAAGCTTTATTTTTTAGCTTTACTATAGATCTCTTTCGTGTCACGCTATGCTCAAATGCGACATTCATATTTTTAAGTAAATAAAATATGATGTATTAGTTTTCAAAGTTTATTGTTTTAAATAATAAAATGTTCACGAAACCAAAATAAAAATATAAAAAGTATAGACAGAGTTTTCTTGTATAAAAGAACAAACAACAAAACAGCAATTTGTTCATATTATGTTCTTTAAGAAGCTTCTAATGCAATTAAAAATGTATTGCTATTCGATTAAAACATACGTGTATTGAGTATTATAATATTTACATGTAGTTGGATGTTGACATTACAGAGATTCTGTACTCAATCGTCTGTACAGAATGTTAAACATCGGCGCCAATCAAATTACGTGCTTGTATTTAAAATTGCAATATTATATTATTTTACTTTTATAATGATAACAATATATATATATATATATATATATATATCATTATTATTATTTATTAATAATACGCATATTCTTAAGATCAAATAATGAAATAAATCTTTGATTGTTGTGTATTTCTTTAGTTCTTGGTAATCCAAAGTAACGTCAATAGAACTAGCACATTAAACGGTAGGTACAGCTGTATGCATCTGTACACTAATAGACACTCGTTCTACATTATAAATTTACTGTCGGTATGAGAATTAATTGTTAATAGATTCAGCAGTATATTACAACATATATATATATATATATATATATATATATATCAGCAAAAAGTATACTACTAAGCTAAGAATAAAAAAAAGCTCGTCGACATTCGTTTATTCCCTCATTTTGTATAAGATTGAACTACATTCTGGTATAGAGTAGATTAGCACTTCACGTCACGCATGCAAGATTTCCAAATATTCTCAGCCATATGCGTTCATTGAATTTCGTTCCTTTTTCAGAAAAATGCAATAATATTTTATTTTTATTTTTTATTGCACTTGGAATGCATTCCAATTTTCCACGATTGTGTATGTGAATGCACTTTCTGTGAAAATAAAGAGTCGTGGTGAATGGGAACGCATTACTTTTTTCACCTCAGAAATAGAAATAAGCATGCATAACATTTTTTATAAGAATTTTTCAAACGCTGCAGATATACAGAGGTATTACGGTATTCGAAGATAAAAGAAATTATTTTCGTATCGCGTTTGGTAAATCGAATAAATTTAGTGTTCAGTTACACAATTATAATTCAAAAATAATTAGTAAAAACGTGTTACTAGTCGTTGGTGTGGTGAATGACTGTGATATCTGGACGTCAACACACAATTAGGTAAATACCCGTTTACAACACACGCGCGGAAAATGACACAGGTAAAGAAACGTAGGTATACCGCGTTTATATTATACGTACGTACGTCGACCGGGTAAAATATTGTTTTATTCGCCACAGCGTTCGCGACGCATATACCTACACACATAATCTCGTAAAATAATACGTGTTTTTGCTTGAGAATTCAAAATATCGTCGTATAAAAAACAAAATGAAACATCGAAAATAACCATAAAACGTTGCACCGTGAGCACGTTGGCCATGTCTACGTATAGTATTATGGTAGCCGAGCGATCGCGTGTTACGAACAATAATACAATAATACCTAATAATAATAGACGACATTATTCCATCTTGTCGGCAGTGCTCGTGCTGCTATAGAATGGAAAAAAAAATAAATGTTATGTCGTATTAGGATTTATTAACGACGTAGGTAACGACAACGGTACGAACTACCGTAAAATATACTATGTTTTATTTTTGTCGTATCCGGGGAGCGAGAGAGAGGGAGACGTAATAAGGAATGTTAAAAAATAAAAAAAAATAATACATTGGCCTTGAAGGTCGGCTTTGATTTTTGACCACGACCGAGGATAATGAAAACCGCATACGAAATAATAAATAACACCGTCGTCGGGTGCATTGTGCCAGGCGGCAGTACATCAATTCGGCTTCCGATCACAACTGATGTACGAAATAATATAATAATTTTCGAACACCTGCGGCTGCAGTGCTTTGCACCGTCTAACACAATGTATAAATAATAAAATTATAATAAGGTATATGGGCATTATATTATCACCTCGGTCCGGAAGTGGGCTTCGGCGCCAGCCCTGCAGATATGTCTGTAGCATTTTACGTTCTATGATTTTGATACGCGTCATATCGTTTCAAGTCATCATCATCATCATCATTGTGCAACATTCGATGATCAATAAGTCGAATGTCGCGTAATCCTCCACGCAAATTACAACTTGATCGGATCTTGTTAAATTGATTTATTTCATTTTTATCACGCTAGTTGTGAGAGTTCATATTAACATGTATACAACAGTTATGGACGGTAATAAGACATTTATTGTTTTATTTTATTGGTAATAAATAAGTATAAACCTTTATTATTGCTGAGTAATTCTTTTGACGATTAACTTTATTTTTTTTAATATACTAGAATTTTTGGATTTTTTTTATGTCTTGATGTCATTACAAGCCACATTTAAAAAAAAAAAATTCTATTTTTACTATGTTTGACGTTGTATTTTTTTAGATCTAAGTTTTCTTTTTTTTTTTTGAACATCAGTGTACATTCTGAATTTTATTTAGCAAAATAGAATATTAAATCTAAAGTGTATAATATGCTGTATTACTGTCACAAGTGTTTTTTTAAAAGAGTCACCTTGTATAATGTATGTGTACCTATATACCACATAGGTGGATTAAAGGAAGTGAATAGTTGTGTTTGGTCAGTTACTTCTTTTGTGTAAAACTGAATTATCGCTTGTATGTTATAATACCAGCAAATTTTATTTAAATATAATACATTGAATTAGAATATACATTAAGAATGAAAAAAAAATCTATTACGAATGTTTCGTAAACATGCATTTGTTGTGACACATGATTTATCGATGGGAAAATATTTAATGCACTGATGTCACCATCGTAATCCAAAAGTCATTAGTATTTTATAAATCGACGTGTCTGTATGTTATAAAGGAAATTATTAGAGCTTATTAAGTCGTCATAATAATATTGACATTTATACGTAGGAATATACGTGTCATTCGTACATAATGAGTGTTTTCAAGGTAACTTAGATAACAGTCAGATAATTTAAAAAACAATATAATAAATCTCAAAATTATACCTATTATGTAAAATATTATGTTTTCATTCGCGCCTTTAGTTCATTTTCCAGTTTTAATTAGTTAAACATAAAAAGAACCAAATTTAAAAATATAGCACATTAAAACCTATTATATTAATATAGAATTAACTTGTTATAATATTGAAGTAATGCTATATAATAATATATAATATAATCTTTGTGTTTAAATTATAGCAATTATTATTACTGACATTCGGATAATCAATTAAAACAAAAATCACTAAGTGATGACATTTTTTTTTCTACAAGACAACATTTGCTCAAAGTACTTTTTATAGAAGGTAGAATTTCTAATCACGTTACATCATTAAAATAAAAGTTATACTCGTACCAACCGTAGTTATTACGCCTATATGAGCAAACCCGTAAAATTAAATTTTGTTTTTTGACTGTAAAAAAGTAATAACTGTCAAACTGATTATTCAATTAATATATAGTGCCTTTTAACCGAACGCCTGCAATATACCTTCATAATATTGCAAGACGATTATCTCAAAGCGCCGTCGAAAATAAATTCACTATTCATACAAACCTTCACAAATGCCGTCCATTACTAGGTCATGTTTGTTATATAAAACAGACGCCCACCAGCATCTGTTCATAACGATTTCAATGACATGGGTACGGGTTATCGACAAATATAATATAAGGAGACTATTATAGTACATAATATCTATACGATGATGTGACACGGTGTGTTCGTATACGATGACGTCAGATCAACGGAGAATCTATATATATATATACAGTGAGTGTGGTCCAGATGACCGGGTCAAAAATCATTGGGTAGGTACACTAAAATATTAAAAAATCGAACTATGCCCCGAATAGATGTGCACATTGAACATACATTTATATTATACTTAAACACTTTTATTATATCGTTCAACAGCTTAATTTGTATTTTTAAATAACTTTCATTATTCTAAACAGTTATGTTAGCCGTAAATCATTATATAAAATATAATACAATTATTAAAATATGATTATTGTTAATATTTATTATAGTTGTCATAATTTGAAAGATGAGGAAAACTTGTTGTTTGTATACAAATTATCTTGACAGACTCTTACGTATGAAAATAAATACGGTGATTAATGATTACTCATACACACGATATAAAATAAAATCTATTAGTATAGATTGAAGATGAACGCATAAATTTGCAAACAATGAAAATATTTTTATTTGCCTATTTAAAACCATGATACAATAAATAAGTGTGTTTGCTTCAATTAAATACATTTCTAGAAGACGTAACACTTAAACATACATTTTAAATTTTTAAGTATATTACATAATTATCTTCAGGTATTGTTCAATAATACATTGATAATATTGAAACAAAACAAAATAATTAAGCGTAAATAATTAAATATTTAAATAATAACAATAATAATAAATGGTTATGAATAGTAAGTTTTAAAATTCGAGTGCGCAAGGTTTTAAAGATTACTTCCGGTCTTTTTAGAAATATAACATTAGGAAGTTAAAAGATTTTATGGAGATTTCGCCCAATGTTGATGCGATATAAACTATTAAGTGGGTGATTTCCACGTATTCTTATTATAATAGCTATTATTATTTATATTTTGTATTTGGAACACAAATTCAAATTATAAAACAAAATATATCATAGAAAATTTTTTATAGCTACTGAAATATATTATAAATTTATATTATATTGTCCTTAGTCTCTTTAAAAATTCAACGCATTATTGACATTTAACAGATCTTGCAGTTGCAGTAAAATTATTACTTTACATTGTACAATTTACTACTGAACAGTTATGTGTAGGTTAAAAAATTGTATATTCACTGGTGAGTATCATTCTAATTTACATCCCTTTTTCTTGGTTAGTAAAATATATTGTAAGAACGCAATTTCAATCTGCATAGTAACTCCTACTTCATAATCACAAAGAAATAATTATTACCTCAATATGTTAATGACTGCTGTTAATATAATATATTACTATTACGTATATAGTGTGTCTTGCTGTCTTTGTCCTAATGATGGATTTTTTTTTTTACCTATTAATGAATTAATTTTGATTTATAATTTTTAAATAAGTAGTGATTATAATCATTATGTTGAATATAGTCACACGTTTGTTGTTCGTAATTTTAAGTATTATTTTTTGATATATCTACCAAAACTTAATATTAAAATTATGTTCAAAAACTTAACATTATTATAATTAATAGTAAATATATTAAAATTCGAATGACATTCCATTTAAACAATCAATGTTTAAGGTAAATATAGGCGTATTTCATATTATGTAATGAACACAATATTATTCGCTAAAATAAACACTGTGAGATATCTTGTATTGCATGTTCTTGGAACTATGGATTGTTTAATATTACGATATATGATTATATATTGTTGTTGATTTATGTTCATAATGACGGATTGCATTATTCGTTTGAAATCGCTAACGCCGCAAATTGGACATGGACAACATGAATTTTCCAAAGAAATTTAAAATATTATACTCGTATACAACTAACTTTTCTTGTACTCAAATTAAAACAACTACTCATATATCATAATATATATTATTTTTTGTTAAAAAAAAAAGTTTAAAAGGGCCGATGGAACACTAAAAAAACCCAATTTTAAAAAACCTGTTGCGTTTAAAATTTTTATTTGTTCCATATCCAATATCAACACGACAGAATATGGCCATCAAACAATAATAATATACTTATAACAGCAGTTTGTTTTTTTTTTTTTTTTTTAGTTTAAATAAACCTTAATATATATTATTATAAATTAAATATATTTCAAATAATATATATTTATTGTAAATTAAAAATATTTTATTATTGTATTACAAAGTATTCCTACAGCACTTAACTATAATACCACTATAGATAATAATTTATATAATAATAATTTTCGTGTAGCTTACTATCCATGATGGCCTGTAACAAACAACAATCATTAAGATGATAGATATATTGGTGAATTACGATTTTCAAAACGAAAAAGTTATCGAATAATGAGATCATCGCTCAAAGTTTGAGTACAACAGTTGATGATTTTTAAATTATTTACCATCCATTTTTATGTTCGAAGATTTTAAATAAATTATTTAAATATAAATTTAGTTATTAATATAATAATATATTATTATCATCTAATTTAGTCTATAAGAAATAAATCAAATATCGCCGCATGATATTACGATAATAATATAATACTATATAATTTAGTAACAGTATTTAAAATTTGAACGAACATAATATAATATTTGGTTTGTCTTAAAAATATTTTTAATGTACTAATGTTTTGATGCACGGGGTATATTGTGTATGGTTTATTTACTTGCTGTCCTATAACAATAATGGATCGTGTTTAAATTCTAGTTCTTTTTTTGTTTGCCCGAACGTGTTTACGTCCGGTGAACAGAATACAGAGGTAGGTCGTAGGTACATACAAATACTGATTTAGTATTATATATATATATATATATATATATAATTGTAGGGATAACACGACACAAAATTATGGGGAACAATTCGGGGAATCCATTTCAGAAGAGCAGTGACGTACTTTCTGTCCATTTACTGCGCCTCGCGAGTGAGTAATCGATTATTAATTATTATATCAGTAACAATAAAGGTCCCGTGGTAAATAACTATCAGAAGCATTAAAATACTCAGGGTGTTTCTATTACAAAAGTCATCATAAAAATAAATAAACTCAGTAAAGTGGTTCAAGAACATGTAATTATTGTAGGTAGGTACTTACATTTAAATTTCTTTATCATATTTTTGTCATTAATTATTCGAGCTGTCAATATCTGCTGACATAATATGTCGTTACCTATTTTCCTTGTTGTTAACTGGCGATATTTTCTAATATTAGTGTCTTACAAACAATAAAGCTTTGGACCAGATATTTTTTTTTTTAATTAGGACGATAACAAATATCATCTATAATTATTATACAAAATTAGGGAAAAATCATGTGATATAACATGATTTTACGTGTGGAATTTACATAGAATATTTCGGAAACTTAAATTTTGGTCGCTATCTTAGAAAAAAATTGAATATCTTAATTTTAAGATAAGAAGAATTTTCAAGTTTTCAGTTAAGATCATTTCACAGATCATGTTTGTGTGACATTTGTTCTAGAAACACCCTGTATGTATTGCATTTATATTATGCATATAGAAGTCAAGAATGTTATATTTATACATATACCTCTTGAGTACGTGCCACTGTTGCTAAACCGTTGACAACGAGCAGCTATTGTCAAATATATAGTGCTCTAAGTATACCGTTACAACGCGTTATATCTATTGAAGAAGACGCTCGTAGTTCGTCTTGAGATCTAACGAATACAATTATTATCGAACTCACACCATATCATTATTATTATTACTATCATTATTAACCGATCGCCGTTATAAAATTTTATCATAAACATGAAATAAATATTGTCGATGTCACACTTAAGTTTCCGGAACATGGACGATTCAAAAAATTCTGTTAAATACAATCATTTTACGACATCATATTGAATATAAATAAATATATATATATATATGTGTGTGTGTGTGTGTGTGTGGAGACAATTTTTATATTATTATAATATTGTGTTGAATTGTGGACGATTCGTTAAAGTCTCCAAGAAAATTGATGATGTCCCCATGACCATCATTATTACCGTCAAATGCAAGCCTGGGAAATATTATTTACTACGCAAAGAACATAAAAAAGTCTGAAAGACTTTTTTTATTCGATCGTCCGGGTTATTGTATTTGTATTTACAACACAATATTATACATTCTATATAATATACACATACTGTAAATTGACACCAAACAAATCGTTTGTGCTGTGAGTGTATTATCATTATTGTCATAGTATTAAAATCATATAATATTGTGTATTGTATATTGTGTACACCTTAGACGCATAATGCAATGATATAATAATAATACGTATGAACTTAGTACGACGACCGACCAGTTACCGGTATGTACTTATTATACAGACTTTTATTAAAATACATTTAAACTGTTGCGTTTAAGAACGTTTTTTGTCCCATTCACATTTGGCCGAGCACACTACAATCGTCGCCGCCACCGCAGACAAATCGTAGGTGCGCTCGTTTGACTACATACACATGATATTATTATATGCTTACACAGGCCGCAAACCTTACAGTTATGTGAGTGTGTGTGTACGATTATTTTCATACACATATTATTATTATTAATATATATGGTATGTGCATTAAGCTTTTTTCTTCTCATAATAATCCGAATTAAACGTCGACCATGTATATAATTTTAATGCGTCCAACGTTAAATGTTGAATTCCAATTATTATGAGTGGATGGGTTTTGTTTTGCGACCGTATCTCCCGGGATAATTGTATTGACGAACATGGTTGGATGATTTCCCGGAATTTCGTAAACAATCGCAGACGTAGGTCAATCCGGATTTCAATGATTTTCCTAATTCGTTAGACTTTGATGCGAGAACAAAATGTTGCTCAGTTATTACAACTATTGTTCAAATTAAAAAAAATAATAATAATATACACTAATAACAGACAAGTGGAAACCAATTTTTATAATCAATAAAAATTCTAATGCATAAAATTATTTTTTATGCCTTATGGCTTAAAGTGGTGCTTTTAACTTTTTATTGAATAATATTGTTTAAAAAATAACTTTGTAATTTCCATTTTATTTTTATTTTTATACGAATATTAAGTCGCCATATAACCATAATAACATACTTAATGTTGTTACTAATTTATTATAAAAGAAGCATATTTTATTATTTTATAAAATGGTTTGAAATCCATTTTTGGTAACTAACGATTTAGTCTTATTTACATTCGTTATTAACGGAAGAGTTTTTTTATTTATTTTAAGTCATATTTATGTAGTATATAAATGTGTGTCCTTTAAAATATGTTTATGATACGAAATAATAATAGTTATTAATAGTAAAAATAAAAGAAAAAGACGAGTGGTACTCTCGGAATAATAAACCCATTTAATTCGGTGATAAGTTGCTTTATCTGTATAAAATATTTCCTTAATGGAGGTCGATTTAGTTTAACACCGGAAGGCTACAGAAAAAAACTAAGAGATAAAAAATTAACTCATATTTGAAGACAAGGTTAATCCTCTTAATTTGCGATTATCTAAGTCCCTGGAAAACATATCTCAAGGTATATTGTGGAGTAGTTGAAATACTATATCAAAAATCAAACATACTGTCAAACTACAAGTATAAACTGGTAGCTCATAAATTTATGACGTATCTATAACATGAGAGTTATTCCACATATTTCATTCGCACGCATTTACTCGTAATTTCGTCGTATATTATAATGTACAACGAGTATTTCAATAAATTGTAAAATAATTTCCTATAATTACGAGTAATTACGTACTTCAACAAGACGATCGGTTTAAAGACGAAAAGTTAAATATTATAAATACTTTAACATTATTAGTAAGTATATATTATCCAAGTTCTGAAAAAATTTAATATTAACGAGAACGTGAGAACGCAAAAATAGAATATTAAACTACGCGTTGGACTCGTTTTTAAAATTCGTACAAATAACTATGTATACGAGTATAACTATACTAGCTATAATATGAAGTTTCGTTTTCTGTTGATGTATTTACAACGAAATTGGTCACCTATCTGTGTAATAATAATTTTATTATCGTTATTATTATTAAATAGGTACACAACTCAATAACTGGTATTATTATTATTATTGTCGAGTGCACTTGCAACCGTGCAAATGGCTCTCTGACGCGCGCACGACCTATTCGCACTTTTCGCCATTATGCGTGTGTTTTAATATTATACATTGAAGCGGTCGGCTAACGGTGAACACAGGTGCACGATAAATCTCCGTCCGCGAGGAAATAATAGTTCTCGCGGGTAGAATCGGAAAATTAAAAAAGTCTACTCGTGCTGACGTCCATGTCCTACGTCTGCCCGACTCGACGACGACAGACCGGCCGAGAATCTAAATCATCTCGATCGCGGTGTATGGCGCGTATTATACGCGTTTTTTTAGTGTGCAAAAACAACGACGAGACGTCGTATCCTCTTCTCCGGGAAAGCTTCGGACGGAAAGCTCGCGCGAGTTTCCCGTACTCCTGCAGACGGCCACGTCCCGAACCCTCGGTAAACGTCACGCCGTCATAACCGCGACATCGCGTCCAGCGCACGCCGGGGGGAGATTTGACGACGCTTCGGGCTCGGCGAACCGTCGTCGTGAGAAATCCGACGGAAAACACGTCCAAACTTACCGCCGTCCTCCTCCGAGACAGCAGCAGTGTCGCGGATTTCGCGAGAAATGTGCGCGCGTACGCCCGCCCGTACGTCTACCTCGATCTGCTGTTAACAACGACGATCATTGTGCACATCGACTAGACTTGGGATCGTCGCCGGTCTGTCGTCAGCCGGCCGACAGCGCGCCTATTGTATCGCGTGTAATGCTCGCGGTCGCTCGCGCTCGCGTGGTGTTGACCATTTTAGGAGAGACCCGCGGCGGACACGGCGAGCGTACACACACACACACAGACGCCTGGCATGCATTCAGTGCCAAGTGGGCGTCTGGCGGCGGTACGTGGCGGGCGGTGAGGTGAGAGAGTGTAAGAAACGCGAGGAAAAATGGTCTCCACACCGGTTTCCGCGTCGCTCTGTATGTGTTACGTGCATGTGCACTTGCGCACGCACGCGAATCGAACCGAACGAGTGCGCCAACACAAACGTACGCGTATATTATTATTATTATTATTATTATTATTATTATTACTATTATTACTATTACTATCGTCGTCGTCGTCGCCGCCGTCGTCATAGGTATACAATAATAATAATAATAGTAATAGTAATAATAATAGTATATGGTCGGCGCGATCGCTTCTTCGGTGGGGACGGTGAACTCTCGCCGCCGGTGAGTGTCGCGCGCCGAGCCGGCACGCGAGACGGTTCTCGGGCCGCAGTACGCGAAACACGTTCGACCCGGTCGGCGGTGGCGGACGACGCGAAAATTTCCACGACACGTGCGACGACTTCGAGCCTACACACGACGAGGACCATGAAATAATAATAATATTATATCGTATTGATATTACAATAAAATTATTATTACAATTATTATTATTATTATTATTATTATTGTTATTATTATTGCTGTTGTTGTCGTTACGTCCGTACGGAGTAATAGACAGTAAACGGATCACAAATATTATAATAATAATTCGGTTACGTTCTCGTAGTAAATATATACGTATATGATATAAATTATATAAGTATAGATTTTCATAACCGTCGTCAGGAATCGACGCGACGCTTTCGTTTTTTTTTCGCCGCCATCGCGTGTTTTTCCCGCCGCGCGAAAATTTTGACCGATTTTGTTCCAGTGCGATTTAAAAACAATTTTTTTTTTTTTTAACGCCGATTTACGAAATCCGTCAGTCCGCCGGTAGTCGAATCATCGTAGTTATAATATAATATACGTACACTGCGTCCTGAGCATCGAACGGTATATTAATATCGCTAATTCAGTCAAACTTGCGACGACGAGCTTAAACGAGATTGGGTATGTAAAATACGTATTATTATATTTCATATTATACGTGTGTAATATAGGTATAACACCCATATTATTATTATGATCGTTATACATCGCGTCTACGCACACATCATTTTGCGTTGACCAATTTATCTATGTTGTATTCTTATAACGGTCGAATACAATCGAATAACAATTCGTTATTTTGACTGCACGGATATTATCGTGAATTCTGCGATACACTCTCGTAATGATTGTACCGTGTAATGTTATAACATTGTTACGACTTTATGAATATTATTGTGTGATAAAGAGTAGACACGTACCTAACCTAACGCAACGTTAACAGTCTTTATTATAAGTATTTTTTAATTATTGTTATTATTACTATTATACGTACCTTATACCTTCGGTCAACGGACCTGAAGCACGCTAGATGACGGCGACCGTCGGCTGCACCAGACATTCGCGTTAGTCCAACGCGACGATCCAAGTTTGGAAGTAGTTTATATTCAATATATCGGTTACGCTATCGCTACAGACAATAACGAGTATACTTTAAAAAAAAAAACCGACAGTCTTAACATTCTTGTTTATTTGAATGCATCGATTTACATTAAAAAAAAGACTTCAACTAATCACGAAGTATAACTATACTCGTAATATATTCCAAACAGTATATGTGTATCTATCTATATGTGTTTACTTTGGTTCCGGTCATTTATAAAAAAACTCTATTAATGACATTTGATGTACATTTCAAACACGAGAATCATGACTTCTACTTAGATTATAGAAATAATCTTTATATATTTTAAGTTCAAATACTTGATTTGATTTTTTTTGTAAATTATTATTTTAACATTTATATATATTTAGTAAATTCTTTTTGATAAGTATTTCAAACTTCTTTCTGTTCTTCTTAAAATTTGACATAATGATGAGTGTTTACTGTATTAATACTAAAATTGTATAAAACATTAATTTTTTCTTTTGCGATCATATCTTGGTGTTGATATAATTGTAAATTTGCATTTAGAACTTCTATCTATCAACATCCTATTACTATATACCTAATAATTATATTTATATAGATACTCGTATAATAAACAAATCCATAGTTTTTATTATTCTAAACGAATTTAATTATAATTTACGATAATATATATAAATACAAATTTATTTATCTAAAATAAGTCATAAAATCGTATAATAACAGCCAATTTTCATTGAAATATTCTTTCATAATTCCATTTTTGTCTTAAGGACAGGTAGTAAACACAAAACGACCATCATAAAAATATATTTTAATACCTGACCCACCAAAAATTTCAAAACATAACGAATTTTACCGTCACCTTTAAAAATATCTTTATATCAAATCGTATGGCCTATCAGTCATTCAATATTGATATTGTATTTTTGGATTTACAAACATCGAGTAGATATTTCTTGTTCTAAATAATATAAACATAAAAAATAAAATGGGGAGTTGACTTTTTTTATCTACTCATCATAATACCAATCCACAAATACATTATCTGGTATTCGGTTTTTATAGTATACCAAACAGCATAGGTATTAGGTACGTCACATGAAAAAAATCATCGTGGTATCTTTAGTGAATTTTAAAAAACAGCACGTGGGTTTTCGAACAACGCGAACAACAACATAATACTATGGTATAATAATATGTTGTATGGCCCTGATGAATTTCGTAGTAAAATAAGATATTATTATTATAATTAATGTTACTGAGACATAATATTTCGGAAGTTAATTTAGATTAAATGCAATAATATCAAAAACATGTGAACTGTTTAAAATCGTTTAATGGTTTACTGGTTTAATTATCAACAACTTATCGGTTACGATTTAAACTAGTTATAATTATTATATTTTATATTCATTTGTGAGTTGGTGTCATCGACCTAATAATATTAACTACAGAAAACCTATATCAACACGGCCATATGGTTAAACATACAGAAAAAAAAACAGTCTTTCTTCTAATTGTTTAGTATGTTATTATTGTTTCGATAATTTTGTACAGCATCCATTGTCGATGTGGTACTATACCCACGCCACACACATTTCGGAAGTGATATTTCCATCGCTCACATGAGTATCCCGGTACGGGTGTAGGTTGATGTTCATACAAAAACTTGCGTAACACACACTTTATTTTTAATCTTCCTCTGTCATCGTTTTTTTCTTATGCTTATGATTATTATTTTTCGGCGACTTTTGCTCTCCCGTCTGTTGTGTGTATCTCGGATCCGTTTGGTTTTTGTTCTTGACGCCAAACGCGCGGGACGGACAATACATCAACACAAGCTGAGTAACCAGAAAAACCGATAAGTAATTTTTTACACACGCACATGGAAAAGCCCAGTAGTGGGTACTACAGATGGAGTGATGACTGTAACTGAAAAGATGAATTATGATTTCAACGAGCTATGTCACGTATTGTAATATTTAACATACAATATTATATTATACAGTGGTTCATGAATTTGATTTTAACAAAATACTAAACTGATTACAAATATAAAAAATAACGTTTCAAAAACTGGATTACATGACAAGATACTGTCAACCTCTAAATAGCATACCGAGTATTCATATCATCAGTCATCTCTCTATTTATGTATTAGATATTATTATATTTTATGTATTTTTCTCTGATATTGATTCGAATAATTTGTCTAAGACGTTTAACGTTCTGCTTAAAACCCATTTGAAAATCATTATTGTTAATTGTACGCTTATTTAAAGTTAACAATGTATTTTTTTAAATATAAATAAAAAAAAATTGTTCAATTGTGTTTTGTAGCAAGTACCCACGTTTTTAACACAGTCAGTTGGACAATAAAATTTGTTCTTCTATATAATAGCACAATGAACTAAGTAATTTTACATAACTCAGTCCCCGCGCTATTGCAAACTCTCTGAGTCGTACCTACACTATTCGTTTTTTTTTATTTTATACGGTTGTTACGGTTTAGTTTTTTAATTTGTTTACTATTAACTAGAAAGCGTTAAAAATATTATTACGTGTCGTTTTGTGAACTCAGTTTGCAAGACGTCGCAAAAATATAAATGACGAATTTCGCGAAGGACATTCCCTCCTATAACCCTGAACAGTCTAATAAATATTTGACTCTATTTTCTATCAATTTTTATCTCAATTGTCTCGCCTCAAGAAAAGTGTGCGGAATCGCAATAAGTATTATTATTTTCCAAGGACATACAAGAATCTAAGACTTTACTCTAGGCCTATTATTCTGCACTGGTGCAAATTTATTTTTTAATGCGTCATTTCTAATAAATCATAACTGTAATATGGAAGTCAAAATTAAGTAAGTAAATGTGTATCGCGATGAGCTGATGAGCTGTAGACTGGCTTTTATTATTTTGATTATTTCGAGCCTCCGGGCTGACAAGGTTTGCGGAGGGCGTTGTTATGTATGTAACTTAACTGTGAATTTTGCGCTTCAGGTATGAATAGTCAGCAAGCATTGAGAGGAGATTATTAAAGTATTATTACATGTATTATACTATTATAACCGTCTCTAGCGTAAAATCGCGAGTTCATACAATAAAAACACCAACAGATCATTCACATATATATATATATATAAATAAATTAAAGAAAATGTGTAGATATTAAAGACACGAGAAAGAACATTGATGCATAATTTGCGATTCAGGGGAACCGGGAAGTCGAAAAGCGTCACGAAAACGTTTCTTTAGGATTTTACCATCATCACCTGCGCCAAACGAATGCGTGCAGCAATATAAAATATTATATATAATAATATTTAACGTATTATTGTGTCCGGCTAAACTATAGGCGCAAACGCGTACAGGTAATACGATATACGATGACGGTGACGGAGACGACGGTTATTATTATTATTATTATTATTATTATGATCGTCATCTCCGTACCTATATTTTACAACGTAACGGGCAAGAATACTTCGCGACGCTTTCCCCGCTGCGGACGTTTCGCCCGCACACTAGTCCAGCAACATCCGCCAAACAGCCGCGATATTTTTCTACCCACGCGTCACCCCTTCACCGTGGTTGCAGCTGACATATGCGCATACATAATACGTGTATGAGATTGTCATCTCTAACGGACCACGGCCTTAGGATTTGCACGAGCCATTCGGAATGCGTATTGGTATATGCAACTGCGATCGTCATTGCGGTTGTATATTTTTACTATTTATTATTTTGGTGTTGCGTATACATAGTTAATAGTGTTTGAACGTAAAAAGTGTTTCCCGATTGAACGCGATCACGTACGACAATAATATAATAATACCGTATACAATAATAAAAAATAATATGATATACCTTATAGCGGTGTGTGACTTTAAAATATGAACTTCCAGTAATTATAAGTCATATTCCTAACCATATACATTGGTAAAAACTTGCTATAATGGTATGTTTATACAATACACGTTAATAAATTCATTAAATTCATGTTTAATTGTAAATAAAAGACGCTAATATTGTGTACAGACGTTATTCGAAAATCAAGTTTAAACCGTACTTACATATTGTCTTAAATAATAATATCATCTAATAAATAGTAAAACTTAATTAATTAGTCAACTGTTGGCTTAAGAATCGATCCACGTCTCCACAAAATGGAAAAATGTAGTATTAAATTTTGTCTCTGCCTTCCGTTGTAAAGTCTAGAAAAAAAAAGTCTCCTAGGCACCCGTGGCATTATATTAATTGCGTTGTATTCTGAGAACCATTGCGGACAATACGATCTTCTTTGAGCTGTTTCTGTGGACCGTGAGTCATGTCTATAACACGGCGGGTGTGTGGTTTGTATGTGTAGCGTGTGTGTATATTATGTGTGTATGTGCGTTTGCGGCACGTCATCGCCGTTAATGACCTCTACGAGTATAAGTTCAACGTATAAATGTAAATTTGCTCCGTTTTTGTTGTTTGTTATTTATTTTTATTGTTATTACTTATTTTTTTTACGATTCTTGTAATAGACTTTTATACACGTATGTTATTATTATTGACATTATTATCTACTATTGTCATTATTATTTTATATATTGCAATGTAATTTCATCAATGAATTTGATTATTATTACCATTATCTTCAAGATTTCAAACCAAGCACTCCAGCCGAAACGTTTATTTTACCGCTCAAATAACTATAATACTATGTTTTCTATATCCGAATTACCACCAACAAACCTAAATTATAACGTTATTAGCAATTCTGCACGATTCGCGTATTTTTTATGTTTAAAATTTCATATTTCCCAACATGTTAGTAATCAGTTTTGCAACCATCACTCATCAAATGATATGCATTCCTACAAATTCTCTAGGATAGACCTCGGGCATAATGATATGTTAAAGGATAAATTAAATCTTATAATATTGTAAAGGAATATTAAAATCAGTATTTATGTTTTTGACAAAATTATATCATAACTGCAGTATAGATGTAAAAAACTAAATCAAGTTTCAATATGAGTGTTATATTTAATTTTATTGATATGTCTCGTTAAAATTAGTAATAGTCATAGACGTGTCCAAGTCTTATACACAGAATGCTACTTGACGCATACCCAAAGGGACTAAAGTCCTCTCTTTTGAACAATTTTTGTTATTCTTGAATCTGTCATGATGATTTTAATCTTATATCCAATAGTAGCGCCTTAAGGTAGACAATAAGACCCAAAGTTATCTAATAATCATCATTTTCAAACAAATAAGTAAATACTATAATAGTATTTTGCATTTTCATAACTTTATAAATAAAATGTTATTTCAACTGATTCAACCCAATAGTGTCTATGTGATGACTGATGATATAATGCTTATATATAATATTTTATTTATGTCTTATCTACTTGTATACCGTAATTACGTAATCGTCGTTGAATCAGCTTAGACATATTGAAATGTATTTTATAATTAATGACAGTTGTCTAATAGTGTAAACTGGGAAATATCAAGGTGTATTATTAAAACTAAATGTAAGAAAGAGACATAGTTCGATGTGATATTTTATTAATTTATTAGCATTCTGACCATTGTGCACGGTTAATGTGTAAAATGTTTAATAACTTTGTAAAACGGTTAATGTATGGTTGATAAGTACTTTAAAAAAATAAGAGGTGTCATATTTTTTTTCAAAAAATTCAATAACAAACGATAGATTTTCATCTTTGTCTAGAGTTTAGATATAAAAAAAAAATTATTTAGCGAATTATCTATTTTGTATATTAACAGTGTTTAGATGTATTTAAAACAAAACGAAATTGGCGAATTGAGTTAAATTATATAAATATAGATGTATTACTATATTCATTTATTTTAATGATACGCTTTTTTAACATTCTTTTCTTACTTGTTTACCCAATTATTACATTTTTCACGCACCGCCACTACTTATATCTAATATGAACTAAAATAATTGTTGCCCCCCCCCCCTATTTTAGATTTATTATGATAGATGTCAATCACCAATTAAAAAAGACCATGTGTAAACAATAAATATAATATTATCAGATAAGTTAAATAATATAATATATTAGTCGGTTATAAAGTAATAAGTTTTAGGCGCTGTTGTGTATTGTTGAGATGAAATCACAGTATACGGAGACAAACACATTATCTTGTAACTTTTCTAAAAGTTAATTTAGTATAATTGTTATCACTGATAGTTTGAATTAAAAGAAAATAAAATGATAGAAAGTTTTGATATTTTTTAAATTAAAATAAAGTATTTTGAATATCACTACGGTTTCATATTTTTGTCATTTTTATAATGTATTATTAAAACATAAATATGCTAAATCATTAATGAAAAAGTCTTAATTTGAATATTTATTTGTATAGTTAAAAACGATTCTCGTTATTCATTATTTCGATTGTAATATCACCATAAATGTTTCTACTTTAATCAAATTACAGCTATATAATTTTACTCGGGGACAATTCACCAGAGAACAATAGGATATGCGAAAAGGACACATTTTATTACTATAAGTTATAACATCAGACGACTGTGCAGTAACATATTACACGATATCATAATAAATTAACTATAAGCCAATTTACGAGGATAATATTATTATGTAAATATATAGATCCCAAGTACAATACTCAACGTTTGACGCTTGTAAATGGTAAAATATAAGAACAATGATCAACGCGTATATTGTGATTATCTACGGCCCGAATTTTAATTAAAAATGTATTTTTAGGGAGGGGGAGAGGATGCTCTGGGACAATGCTTTCCATATACATAATTTATTTTATATAACAGAGAACAGACACTTCAAAGGGGAAACTTTTATCCGCATTATTCATTGTTTTTCCATTTTTAAAACATTTATTAGCACTTTCAGGTAAAATCGTATTAATACTGTTAGTACATATTGACACATTATACGAGCTTTCAATGTAAATTAGGAAATTCAAAATATTACATCAAAGTTTCCATAGTATTTGCTCTAATAGAATTTAGGTATTTTTTATTCGTGTATTATAGGCTTAGTACATATTATACTTGATACAATGTAGGTAGGTAATAAAATGATACCCAATCCTCCCCCCTCTCCCCAATTGCGTCATTTGTCCTTAAATAGAGTGTAAGCAAATATTTTATATCATAATGTGATGGTAATCAAACGCAAGACGCGACTCGCTATTTAATATACGTAGTACAATATTAAATTGTATTAACATATTATAGTAACATACACACGCGTCGAAAACTATATCGATATTGTGCGGGCGAACGCGACAATATCTCGCCGGCAAGACCTTAAAAACTAGGTCAGTGTGTCTACTGCTGCCGCTCGTTTATGTCGTGTATACGGCCCGTCGTTGTGTTTATTTCGCGCGCATTTCATACCCAAATGATAATAACATAATAATCGTAATTCGCAATAATAATAATAATAATAATAATAAAACCGATACGCCCTACGACACGACCGAGTCTCCGTCGTCCCCGCAAAACATAAAATTATTATACTATCGATGTACCTATATAGTAATAATATTATCACGTCGCGTTGCCGCTGAAATAATATTGTCGTCATTATTCGACATCGGTTTAATAATAATAATAATATAATACGGTACGCATCATGACGGATATCAGTATAAAGGTATAATAATAGTATTTTGTGTATACCTACCTACCATAAGTCCATCAATAATAATATTACGTTATCGTCGAGTAGTACGTATATCGTCGCGATCAGTAAAATCTGTTGTTGACGGACGAAAACCCGCGTAGATTCACGTCTCGGGGTGCCTCTGTGGCGGCGCGCACATTATTTTTTGTGTATTTTACATTTTTTTTTTTTTTTTTTTTTTATCCTATTACACGAACTTTCTTCGGCTGCCGACAAAATTCCGTATCCCACCCGAACGGGTGTGCACGGTCGCTGACAGATGAACGTTTATATTATAAAAAATTTTAACGACTTGCGCACAGGCGCATTATACCTGTGATCTGTATACAGTGCGTTATGTGTATGCCGTATAATACGTGTCGGCCGTCTGTTTCGTATCATAAGCCAAACGCGCACGTGCTTTGGGTGGTCGGAGGGGGCAAATCAAACGCCGCGGGTGAAACGTCGAACTATCGCCAGCCACGAACTCTCCGCGCGGGCGTGTGTGTGTATAATATAGGCCGAGACGTGATATTATTAATTTAATGCGCGTATACACGACGCATGCGGATCGCGCTCGGTGTTAATGTTATGTATTCCGCCTGAGGTGAGATAGGAATGATATGAGTATAAATAAAAACGTTTTCGGTGCTTGTCTGCGAGACGAACGTCATTGACTATGGTGCGTGTACTTCACACCGTTGTCGAGCGTACGAGCGTGTACGGCCTAACCTGCACGGGATGAAAACTTGATGTCATAGTTATGTAGTTTTTGGTCGCCGAAATAAAAAGAGAATTATGGTTTCTGCCGTTGTACGGTCGATTATATTCACAACTCGAGACTAAAAAAAAAAAAAAAAACACTAAATACATTTTTGATTTAAATATCATACTATTTCTAAATATTATACGATTGAATACATTCATGTTATATGGTCGTACGACTTGAATAAATAACATAATATGGTGGTGCCTACGTCTGAAATGTATTATCAATTATTTAGATTGAAATCGTGTAAAGTTTTCGTATTCGGTTTCAGCTCTCAAAATAATTAAACAAGGATTCCAGAGAAGTATTGGTTCAAGCCCCCGGCAAGAACGCGCGACTCTCCGTGAATTTCGAAACTGATTTCTTGTCGGTCGAGGTGTACAGGTATATATATATATATTACTACATATTGTAATACCACGTATTGTCTGGACAATAATAATAATAATAATATTCTGGTACCTAGCATTTTATTCGATGTTTTCGCACCATTGAGACGCGCTTGGAAATCTATGATATATACCGCGGGCTTTTCTTTTATTATATTTTATATCATAATATAATATAATAATAATATATGTACACATACATTTTACGCGCCCTTGAAAACTAAATAGATTTTTGAAAATTAATTTCGTACCCTCAACAAATTTTTGTCCGCCCGCTCGTATTGTTTGCACTCAATGTCAGTATACTGGTATACTGTCGAATACATTATTATTATTATTATTATTATTATTATTTGTAGTAATAGTATAGTAGTAGTATTTCGGTTCTATATTACATGTATATGTAATATACATTCTCCAATTATTTTAGAACGACAAAGCACAGTACACTCAAACTGTAATGAGTAATGACATATCATATATCATAAATAGATATATTAATTTGATTTAAATTAAAGTTATACTTATACATGATTTTATTATTATAAGTATATTGTTTTTATATTGATCTTGTTTCACGCGACTGCAGTGTCTAATGTACAAATAAAAGTATGCCTCGATTTGTTGTTTTTGACACTCCTCCTTTCCCTTATATTCAACGACATTTGATCACTTTAAAATTGTTTTATCAAATCGCGTGTGACATGATTAATATAAAATCTAAAATTTAATTTGTTCATTATTGATCGAATTGGAGGGTTATATAATATTGCTACATACGTACGAACAAGAATTATTGCCACCATTCGATCTTATAAAATGTTCATTCCTAAATACCTCGACCTTATTATATTATTATAGTGGTCCAATGTCTTAAGACGTTTTTCGTGTAAAGCAAAAACAAAAAATGTGTGATTAATGGTACAACCGTCGTTATGCAGACGACAAGCCTTCACCTACGCAAAGTACTTACCTCTTCTTCCTTCACCTCTTTCTCTTACCGACTGTTGCAGAAAAATTGCATCGTAGTGTTAGTAGTGATTACTGTATAATTTTTAACCGTCGTGCAGCTGTGAAAACTTTTAATTTATTATTCGATTTTAATATAAACGAGACCACCAGATTTTGCAACTGTATATAACACATATACGCGCGAACGAATAACAGAGTGCATAATATATTATAATAAACACTAAGCCATTGATCACGTCAATAATATAGTAGGCACTAGGCACCATAAAGATTTCAAAATCATAATATGTACAATGCTTTTTTTCTTTTTTTCGTGTATTCTTTCACTTTTCATTTCGCTAATAAACTGACACGTCAGAACATGCAAGAGGTCGTGAAAAGTAACAAAAATAAATAAATAAAAGATTTAAACACAAAACAGGAGATGAATAAATAAGACTATTTTGATTACCACTCGCGGGTTAGTAATATTCATATTTGAAAAATTAATTAGGACAATTTTATATTTAAATTTACGTGTCTTATGCCGCATACTCGTATATACCAAGATTATTATAGCACATCATTAATTTTTTAAAACAAACGGCTTCGTCTAAACTCAAAAACAACATTTTTGTCAAATATATTTCAATAATAAAACGATTATCATCGCCCAATTCTTTTAGCAAAGTTTAATTAAGATAATGTATAAAATATTGTATTATTCATCATAAAGCTATACCGCGAATTCGCAAAATAATCGTAGTTAACTCTCAAATCCGAAAGTGTTGTAGTATATTACGTGTAGGTAGATTATCAACCAACGTTCAATCATATTAAACTTTACATTAAGCTGGTCATGCAAATTATTTATTTACTTAATACTTAAGCTTTTTACACGAACGTCTTTTCTGAGTGTAGGATTGTATTCTAATGCGTGTGAATGTATACGAGTATCTAATATGAAGTATATTGTACAATCATTGATAATAAATATACACAAATAGCGTTTATGATTAATGATATACAATATATTATTATTTTATGCATTTATGCGGAATACGGTAGGTTAACTCAGCAATTGAATACACTTCGCAGGAAAATAAAAAAAAAACCGCAATCAAATGTCATCGGTTAAAAGAATAATATTATTATTTTTTTTTTTTTAAATACTTGACGACGAAGAACCGCCTACGGCTATGAGCTGCATCGTAAATCGAATATTATTCAGTTGTGGAACTGTTCGCGCGGCGTCTATAAAGATATAGGTAGGTACGTTGATTGCGGTATAAAACACTTTAACGGTACCCGTGTATATATAGTATATTATGTATTATTTCTCGAATGCATTGCACAATAGGGTGTTTGTGCACATAATTGAAGGGTATACATAATATAAGATGCGCGTAATATTGTAGCGGACTTAATGTACCGTTTTATTTATATTATCATCAAACCGTTCAATGCGAATCTGATCGGACGAGACACGCACGAGGACCGGACTAAGCGAACACGCAGTGGAATAAACGCGACTGCTGATTAATTATCACGGTGTTTTAACATAATGTTATAAGTACATAGATGGACGCTGTGGCTCTGTAAGTATTTTAGTTTATCACTTATCACGATGCCAACGGTCGGTGGACCGTTTCGACGACGAAATTAATTTTCATAATAATATGCGTATCCCCTTTTGCACTACGAAATAGATACGCGATCCAGCTACCTGTCTGAAATCTAAATATAGTACCACACTATATACAATTTAATAAAATATTCTTATACGCGATAAATCTTAAAATCCTACCATAATAACGAGTTCCCTGTAACTCACACGTAGAATAATAGTGCACAGAATTAAATTAAGTATTGTTCTCTGGACTATAACGATTCAATATCATGAAACTTACATAAAAAAAATCTAAAACGCATTTTTAATGACACTGCACGTCAGTTTGACAGATTCTACTATTATGTATGTGATAATACTATAATAGCTCTGTTTGACGCGTAGAACCCGTTAAAAAAAAAAAAAAACCATAAACCGTAAAATTAATCCAACAAATCTTGACGGTTGTATCGAGTATGAACACTATGGTAAATTATAAGTACCCTATTTTTGTATTATAATAATAATAATAACGTCGATTGGACGTCATAGTCGTGTAAATCATTGTAGATTCAATTCGCATCTATAATAATTTATTTTAAGGGTATGGTGGACGAAAGACGACTATATGAGTAGACTTAGAAAGAGAGAGAAAAAATAATAATTAACAGCCGGATTAATCGTTTGGTCTGTTGCGGGCGGGATGCCCTGAAGTACGTTGGACTAAATAAAGTGACACCTACACCCCAATCACTCTCTCACTCTCTCACACACACACACATACTGTATTTCTCTTTCTCTCTCACATACACGCGCACATACATCCACATAGATACCGTGATAAATCGTAACTTGCGTTATATAATAACGACTCAAATAGTAAAGATCGATTCGGAGCGACTATAAACCAGCATGACCTGAAGCGGCTGAAGCTCTATAATAATATTGCACCTATAATTATTGTCCTACGTACTTACCTACCGTTGGTGTTTTTGTTGTTATTATCATTATTATTATGATCATAAAACACGTGAAAATATAACATATGACCTTGCCGGAGAGCTGCACTGCCGCACCGCGCCCGTTCGTAAGATGTATTATCGACGGAAACGTATTGTCTCGTGTGCATAGTAAATATTATATTAAGAAAGACGACAACGTATAAATATATATATACAGGTATTTATACTGTAATCTACCGATTTCATCACTAGCCGAGTTGTCTCTAACGACCTATGAGCTACGATGTACACAGAGCACAGTTGTTTGTCGTCGTCGTTGGTCACACGTGCGGGTCACGAAACAAAATGACCGATTGCGACGAAACAACCACGGTCGCCACGGTAAACTTGTGCAAATAACACGTGTTCGTCGGTCTTACAAAGTACTCTATAGCTTGCGAGTATTTATGTAGTGCACTACCAACAGTTAAAGTATCCGACATTCAAGCAAATGTAATATTGTATTATCTCGTCTATCATATGGTCAAACAAAATGTATTGCATATAATTGCTGGTAAATCGAAAATTTAAGAATTTATTTTTCACAATACCATTTCAAGTTATATGCATTTGTTTTCAATAGTGTTGCCAAACCACCATCGTTAATTGAAAAACTGAAAACACTATTGACAAGAATTACACATGAATCTAGTTTTCGAACATGCTTAAAAAAGCAACGGTAGGTATTAAAAATTTGATCTTTAGACAATACTATAATAATATACGCACGCCATGGTCAGAAATATTAACGATTAATTTAAAACATCTGTAAGAAAGATTTATTGGACCTTGGATACATGTTTCGTATACAATATTATAATATGTACACTTGAGCTACGGAAAAAATATAGTTGCGATTATTTCGACAACCGGACGTAATAATCGCGGGGGACTTGATGCGATTCTTCGTCGCCTGTATTTTGAAAGTTTTGACGCCCCCGAAATGTTTCGATGAAAACGAAATGTTACGAAATTGGCGGACGATGACGACAAGCGACGCATAGAGGCACCTTGAAAATCACTTTCGAACGTTATTTACTCATTCCACACGAATGTCATTCATCGTCAGAATATTTACGACCAGTGTAACAGTGTATTTGCGCGTGTAGAGTATTTTAAATATTATAATACATCTATTGGTATACGATGACACAATCCGCGATGACTTGGTCAGCTGTTCAGGTTATAGGTTTCCTTTCAACTCCAACAATTTAGTAATACGATGATTTATTCGACCGTTGATATAATTTTTATGGCCAGCAGTTACGTATTTATCTAATACTTAATTTAATAGTAATTATATACTAGAAAATTCTGTACTCGATGACATAGCGATAATTAAAAACAAAAAAATGAACAAAAAAGTTTTAAAAACCGTGTACACCGTTTACGGTTATTTTTTCTGGGGGTTTATAATTATATATAATAGTAATAATGTGTTTTTAGATAGCAAACTTAAATCACCCCCAATTGAACATTAATCATCAAACCCATCTTGTCTATACATTCAATCAATAAATATTATATCGGATTTATTTTATTGTATTGTTATTTGTAATAATTTAAATCAAGGATTTATATGTACACTGTGCAATCTATACGACAATTAAAAGTATTTCATTTTATGTATTTATATTCTATAATATAATTTTATATTATATTATTTGTTTACACATTAAAAAAAAAAAAAATTCTACGATTTAAATCTATATAAAGTGATATTACTGGTATTTAATTTTTATCAATTTTTATATCATTTGGATTATTTAAATATTTTATATTCATCGGTAATAAATAAATGTTATTTAAATAAGCAATTTGTTTACGTACATATCTATCCCTAATTTTTATAATTTTATATTTTTAATTCGCGATTTTTCGACGATATACCTGTAGTATAGTAGCACAGTTAGTAGGTATATCAGATTTTACTTTAACTTGCTTATATTCAAGGTATGATAAAATTAATGTTATTGCCATGATCGCATGTGACCGATAATATTCAAATTGTACATAAGAATTTAGCATTTACAACGCATAAATTTAAATAAGGTCGATTTTCATTTAAAAAAATAATATTATTTTCTAATTTTGAATATGTTATACGGTTTTATACAATTAGTTTTACTCATAGATACGCAATCGTTGTCGAAACCGCGAAATGAAGTAAGTGTTCTTAATGGATTCTAACTTGTATATAATATGGTTCGTTAAGATTGTTAACAAAAGTCCATATGACTATGCGGACGGGAATAAGTCCATGTATTATATATTATGCAATTGCATATTCTACAAATCTCTAGACCCTTTAATATTATACACCAGCCATACCTATTTACATTCATCACGGCGACACGTAAATGATAATGATATTATACATACCTCCAACAAAAAAAAAAAAAAATCGACTTTGCATCGTAATATCGTTAATATTTTTGAGTCACGTTCGTCGTATTAACACAATAAAATATACGCGGTCATGAACGAAATCGAGGTTATTAAAATACGTAGGTATTATCTACCTATATATTTTAATAAAATATGAACATGTGTATAATATGGTACCTATTTAGAATTTTTGTTTTTAATGGCCAAGCGCGTTACATCATTGTCGCATGCGAAGACGCTGTATTAATATACCTGTATGTTATATTAAATGTTTAAACATTATTATAATGGTATATAAGTAGGCACTTGTCGATTTGATATATTATTATGCGCCGCATATATTAATAATAATATTATTGTTCTTTACGATCACCGTGCATTCTGATAACAATATTCGGCCAGTTTATCGGAAAACGACAAGCTAATACGTAGTAATCATGCCTTTATAATGTATACTGAATCTTTTAACCGGTAATTTTTCTATTAGTAAGCGCAAAAAAAATCTACTACTCGTAGGCGTACCTATGTGTCAGATTTGCATACTAATAGTTATATTATACTGTACCTGGAAATAGTCAAAAATTAATAGTATTATTACTATTGTTATTATTATTATTATCGTTTTAAATATTATTTTATATTTTTACTATACACTTAATGATATTATTATCATGATTACAACTCGTTCAAGGGTTCCGCATTGCTTCATGCTCAAATGATGACGTTATTATAATTATTATTAATTGTTTTAAACCTAAATAATACATTTTATTCGTTGTTTTATCACCATATTAACTGTAGACTACATTAGTTTTATTCACTTGATATATATAAATAGTGAATAACAGTGTGAGATATATTTTATGGTATATACCTGCAGCAATTAATAATTTTGTATCGAGATTACCTATGTGGTTATATGAACTTAGTGGTTATTATATAGCTTAAACGTGTATTATTTACGGGTGTGTATATTATAATAAATCTATTACTAAATCTAGTCACAACAAATAACATACTTAATTAATTTAACTCGAATAATAAGATTCAAAAAATATACATTGACACAATAATAAAAAAAAAATTAACATACATAGGCAAGTACCAAGTTATAACATCAAATAAAAACGCCTTTTGATCTGATGTATTTTAAGCAATGATTACAAAATAATAAATTATTTTCTGAAAAAGCCCACAAATGCGTGTATACAAAAACAATTATAATTAGTTATTTCATAATTTTATTGTCATGCATAGTTATTCAAAATCTAACAGATACCTACGTTTTATTTATGTGCGATGATATGTTTTTATTTTGTAATCGTATTTAAATACTCAATACTCATTAAAATTATAATTTACTATGTAATTTATTTTCCAATAGAATACTAACTTTATCAAGATATTCCGTACATGCGCGTGGTAAATATTTTAATGTTAATAATCAGAATATAATAAGTGTCTTAAAGGTGTTTATTATTATTATTTTAATTGTACAATAATTTAGCTTTCGCTCTTACAATGGTAATAAGTTTAAAAAAAAAAAAAAGACTTTATTAAAAATATTTTAATATGTAAAAACAGGTTTCTAGATTTACCACACGTATAACATCATCAAGAATTTCATTTATGTCATCTTTATTCGTATTAAACACTATGATTAGTATTGTGAAAAACATTGATGCACCAAGTCACATTCAACTATATTATAGTGTATAGTGTATACTATATAAATGTCTTGCTTATAAGTTTCCGTCAATCCGTCGATCACCAAAGTAGACTATGACTTATCTATATTGTATGTAAACGATAAAAATAATATTAAATAGCTATATAATATAAATATAAGAAAATATTGGCACAGGTCGCATCCGGGATGATTAAAAACTATAATTAGTTACTAGTTTCTTGTATTACGAATATATTATTTATAATCTAATAACTAAAGTCGTAAAATTCGTACTTACTTATTTAAAGCGGTTAATGATATATTAGATAGCTCACAAAATTGTTTTTTTATACTAGTATAGTATGATTAATTATTATAATGATTGTGGTTTATTAGCTGCATGCAGCGAAAGTTTTTATTTAAATATATTCGAATAAAAGGACAATACTATTCACAACCTTTTTTAATACATGGTATTCTTAAGTTTTGTTGGTTGTGGATTAACTAAAAAATGCTTTATCTCACCCTTTATTAAATTTACGTTTATATTTTAAATATAATACACCTAATTATTCTTTACTCAATTCTTACATTTTTGTTAAATTAAGCACAGTTAAAATCAATCCTAATTGTATGTTCTTTCTGTTCCTAATCACAAAACTGAATATAGACATATCATGTTCTACATCGTAGGTATGCTTAATAGTCAAAACTGCAAATAATAATTAATCCTTCGACTAAACAACCATTATATCTCTACCATCATATGTATCTCCTTTATAGTAATTAATAACTACTTATGTATAATAATCTATTGTACCATAATCACTAACATACTCCTTATTACCATATCTGTATAATATTATTTAAAATTTCCGGATGAAGTTTATTAGATATAATAAAAATATAATTTACAAGAACGTTTATCAAATTTACACTTTATACATTATGTATAATATTTATAGTAAGACCGTAATCTTGATACGATTATATTATATTAAATGCATTATTAAATCATAAATACACCTATTAACGATAAAAGGTTAGGTTAAATAGGATAAAAATTAGGATAAAAGGCTATATGTGGGGTGCATACTACTGCAGCGTATGATTTAAGTTTCTAAAGCAAATGGGGTACAATGGTTGGACAGATAGATTGATATAATGCCAGAATATCGAAAATGTTCACTGGAACGTAGTCAAAAGTCTATTCAAGTATTAATAATGTGAGATAAATAATAACCGCAAAACAAAGAAATTAATAAATTTTAACACCGTATTTAGGTAAATCGGTTTATTCCATAAATATGACTGAAATTATACTTAATTTGTAAATTATATTATTTGAACAGTAGTAAAGCCAAGAGTTGATGAAAGAATATAAAATATTACGTCAAAGTAATTGGTTGAGGATTGTCATCTGTGCACCGTTTGTTCGTTCGTCACCACACTGATCAATCGTATATTCGTATCTCTCTCGCTCTCTTTCTCTTCCTCTCTATACGCGTCACGAAGAAACTATTTTAATAATAAAATCATGAATATTATAATATATGGTTTATAATAATTAAAAAAAAAATCAACTAGTGGTATTCGTTTGTCAACGCTTTCGCCACACGAGGACGATTAATTTATTCATTATGATATTATATCAAATCTCGTTTATATGTGTCATGCACCGTAGATTTATGGATTTCATTAATCGTGTCGTTTTCTATTTAAGTGGATGTATATTAAATGCTAAGGTAAATAATAAATTGTTTACTCGGATTTGATTCGCGTCTCGTCCCGCAGTCCAACAGCATCCCAAGCACGTGCTGTACAGTAGTCACAGTAATAAAAAAAATCCATGCGACGTCCCCGCCCACAGTTTTTAATATCAAATCGAGCGTCTGTTGTTTATAATTAAAAAATAATAGAATATAATATACCAAAATAAATCTCAACTACGTCGCCAATTCCAAACAAAATAATAATAATGTTGTCAATTCTCTGCAGAATGTTCGGGCTTCAGGTGCTAAAACAAAATATGCCATAATATTATCACCTGTAGCTACAGCAGAAACGCCCCTGAACGCTATTATTAATTGACCTCACGCGTTTTTAATTTCGAAATGAATACGATTTAGGTATTAGCATTTAGTGTACGCGCAAAATCTCTCACAAACGGAATTAAATAAACTTGTGCTTAATAATATTATATCATCTTAATTATATCAATTTACAATCGCAGAGCGTCTTTTTCTGTATTAAATTAAATTTTATATTGTTATATAAACACTACGCAGTCGTAAGATGTAGTTCCTTTGCAAGACACGTTTATAGTAGAATTGTAAATAAGTTACTATATACGTGTCAAATTCATTTCGATTAACCTTAATAAAACATACCGTAGATACACTAATAATTTAAACGCGTTCAAAAACTGTAGACATACGTTTACCATTTTTTTTCCTCTCCGGTGAAACGTGTTATTGCAAAATGCACTTGCCAATTTCACATAAAGTTTTTGTCGTGAGATTATATTCAATTTGTTAATGGGATTAAAGGACACGTGAGATGTAGAATGGATTTTACGTCAAAATAGCGAGATAGCAAACTTAACAGTTAGAGATGTCAGACAATAAAACCTGAGGCAATTTAATTGATATTTTTGTAAATTTACTATACCATATAATCATATAATAAATATAAGTATATAGAGCAATTCTTTTATAAAAAAAAACACTCATTATTTTAAAATATATTAATGTTTTTTAAATATATTTTTTGTTTATTTTCCAGTCAAAATAAAACTTTTTTTTAATTACAATTTGTAATATTTTTTATCGATATTTTTAAGTTTTTACTTTTTTGAATAACAACACGCATTTTTAATTAAATATTCTAAAGCAGAGTATTTTATGGATTATTATGATTTATGATACATAAAAATCGAAATTCAAACGATTAGTTAATGAGTTATAAATTATTAATGTTTTAAGTATTTAAAGTTTAGGTAAACAGAGTAGTAAACCAACATTTTTCAGGGTATCACTCTATCTCTCCACTCTGCTCACTAAAACTTTAAATACTTATAAACTGTTGTGCTATATAGTAGCATCAAAAAGATATAATAGATTCAAGTTTTAGTTATCGTGCATACGTTATTATAGTCAAAGTCATTCGATTCCAATCCTTGCGAGTAAATGGTCTTATGGCGTTAAAATTCACATAGCATACAGAGTTATTGACAATATATTTTCAGATTTAAACCTACGCAAACGACACGTCCCAATATATTATTATACATTTATGACAAAAACAAATGTTCAAACACTCTAATTCGGTACCACGCTTAACGCACGTTCCACGCGCGTAATCGGTCGTTTTGCGTTTTATATATATTTTATTTTATTTTTTAACGATTTTGCTATAAAATGTCCAAAACAATATTCGCCTCCATAAAGTAGCTCCGCGCACTCTCCACGGTCGAAGGTCAGATTTTTTGTTTCCACCCTCCTCTCTTTTTTTGTATTTATTTGCGTTTTTATACCGGTCGTATATATTATCGTTTGATTGTAATTTTTTCAATCAAAATGTCAATTTATTTTTACGACTTTGTACGCACAGCGAAGAGAATGTGTATATATTATTATTATAAAGTATACGAATTGACGTGTACGACACACAATAACAACGGTCGACGGTCATGTAAATATTCGTCAAATTATTACAAAAAATAAATAAAATCCACTCTTCTTGGTCGTGTACCGCACTCTATAACAATAATAATAATGCCAAAATTGTGTAGGTACGTACTACTTACATCATATTATTGTACATAAACCAACACAATGGAATTTTTTAGCGACCGGAAACCTCCTCGGAGCACGGTGCAGTTATGTTGACGATTCGATCTGACTACCATGTCAGACATAGGTCAACGCACTATATATATATATTAAATTGTATATTTTGTACCCTAGAATAATATATAACACATTTATACACAAGACTTTGTGTATTATTTCTATATCTAGTAAATATTGCGATTGTTTACATTTTTACTATTGAAATTCTATAAAACGTGAAAAAAATATTTCACTTTTTCTGGTTGCCTTTTCAACAATAACATTGTTATATTATTGATATTATGACTTTACGACTATTTTAGGAAGTAGATCAGTGTAGCGTATAATATAATCATAATATACGCTAAAGGGCTTGATTTGAGCAAGGTTTCACCCTAAGTATACGTAACAAAATCGAACCAAACTAAATTTTTTATAATGATATTCACCATGTGCCCATCATTTTAACGAATCCATATTTATATAAATAAATAAAATATGTGAAAATGGCTATTATTACGCTAAAAATTATTTTAAATAATAATAATAATACTTTTTACTGAATTTTTGATAACTTTCAGGAATAAATCAAGAATAATTTAAAAACGCCAAACGAGTTAATATAGTTGTTAACTATCTCCTTCATTGGTACTAAGATTTTTAAAAAATACATAATCGCATAACATAGTATATTATTATTAAAGACATTTTAAAGAGTTGTATTTAAATACATAATTTTTTTTATACAAGAGTGAAAGAATCTTAGCACTTATACTGCAAATCAAAAGTCTCCTATTTATACTGTTTACTGGGGCAAACATTTTTAAATCAGGCACTGCAATGTACGTGTACTTGTAATTTTTTAAACCAACAATAATGTTATGGGTTCTGTGACATCCGTATTTTTAATTAGTTTTTTTTTTCGTCAATTTAACGTATAAATAATGACTGTGAAAAATCCACAAAGAAAACAATAAAAAATCTAATATAATAATTAACTTGGTTTAAATTTTTTAAAAATAAAAATACGACCTAGTTAAGAAATACAAAAAAAAAACAAAACAAACGTAAATGAGGTAATCAATTAACAAACCGACAAGCGTAAAATGTTTAAACATTAATAAATTATTAATTTTTATCGTACCAATAGAAATCGTATTTTCATTTCAATAATTTATATAACAGGAACATTTACATTTTAAATTGAATTTTTCACGCAAATAATTGAAAAGTTATGATTTTTTAAGCGAGTATTTAAAACAAACGACGAATTAAAAAATAAAAACTATGATAATAAATAATAATGTTACAATAAAAGACATTATTATTCGAGTTTTAATAACTTTATTAAGTTACTGAAGTAATGCAATATTTATCTCAATCTATAAAATAAATGTTAATTTTGTATTTTGTATCTTATATTACGATTTTTTACTTTCCATCAACAAGTTTTTATGTATATATATATTATGTATAAACTCATGAAATTTACATGAAAGTATTTCAATATAGAACATAATTTAATCTTATATTTTAAGTACCACATTGATAATAAAATAAAATTAAAATAAATGAATAACAAATTAAATAACTTAGTTTTGTTTAAAACTGCAGTAAGTATTTTAGTGTAATTATATCATTTTTTTTTTTTTTTTTTGTATTAACTAATTTAGATTTTTGAGTTTTATTATTCTAATAGGAATATTGCAATGTATAAATATATATTAAATCACATTTCAAAACAATAATAGAAAACTAATAAAGCTTATACCCACGAGTGAATTTTTTCATAACATTAATTGATTGCATGTGCCATTATTATAATATTATCTATTCGTTGGCTGAATATCAAAACTTGACTTTATACTCGTGGGAATAAATATAATTTTTATCGAGATAAAATTTGATATTATCCTCAAAATCTATATGGTTTTATACATTATTTATTTAGTAATAAAATTTTAAAATCATACACATCCTTAAAAGTTATGAGTGTTTTTTTGTTTTGTAATGCGAAATCGTAGATTTTATTTTTCATTTGTCCATTATTTCAACATCGTATAATTTCACGATAAAAAAAAAAATAAACTAAACTTTTTAAACATTTAATCTAATCGATATTGTCACGTTGGTAGTTTAGTTAACTTCCCCATAATAATAATTTTTTATTTATAATTATTTTTAAAACAAAACACCACTTGAAAAAAATTAACAAATATTAAATATTTACACTGTATTGATATATCGTGATTTTAGTGTACCTCAGTTCACAAGCAAATTTACGTTAATATACTACACGTTTTTGTGAACTAATTCAATTGAGATTAACAATCTACTTGTGTCAGATCAGGTATAACATTAGTTATATCTTCAAACGTGGTTTAAGCTTTACTATAAACTTAAAAGATATAACTTTATTTATGTATTTACTTGCAAACAAAAACAACACTGATAACAACGTGTTATGTGTTTACTTATCTCATTTAAGCAATGCTTGTGATGGAAATGAGAAGTATTTAAGAAGAAACATACATTTTAAAAGAAATTTATACTTATTTAAAATAGAAAAAAAATTATGAATAAATAAAATATAACTTACGTTTTACACTACTATTTTCTATGTACAATTTCTGAAATGTTCATGTAAATTGGTCAAATAATTTTTAAACTTATAAATTATAAAAACTGCTACAGTATATAATAAAAATTATTTGATATTTGTGAGTTAAAAATAAAACCATATACGAGCCACCCTATACAGGAGTTAAAAACGAAGCTATAAATAGTCCTTGATTTTCAATTCGATAACAATTGGTTCAGAAGTTTCCAATTGTATAAGCTTCGTCCTACTGTATATTGATATTATATATATATAAAAAAAATAATGAAATAAAAAAAAAATAAATAAAATTATTGAATAATTTATCTATACGTATAGTTAGTTATTTCGGAATATTAATTAATAATCTACAACGACTAAAGATATGATTGTAAGATCATGTGTATAAGAAACTTTGTGTGATATCGACATCAAAAGCATAGCCATGACAAGCAATTAGTCAATTTTTATATTTTAAATATTATATTATGAACTATTTATGAGATATATAACTGTTTTACTGTCAATAACATCGTGTTTAGTGACCGATATACAATATTTGATCGAAACTGTTGAATACGTTATATTATTAGTAATTAAACATAACATATTATGCATAGTCAGTTATTATTACTAATGAGCGGTTATAATATTGTGTTTAAAGACTTCGCTACTTTGGTCGGAGTAAAACCCGCACAATCCGTTTTGGAATGGACTGATCTACGCCCGGTGTTCGTGTCTGATTAACCTATTATAATGATATATTTTATACATATGTATAAGGCTTGACGTGAACGTCGATCGTTAAACGAATATTAAAGACAATGATATATTATAAACAAATTATATAAAAAAAAATCTATTTGGCCAGTGGCAACGTCTAATCTAAATGAAGGTAGTAAAATATGATATATTGGGCTCTGACCGAATTGGTATATTTAGCCATTAGTTTCTAATTGAACGGTATTTAACATATTATTATGGTTCTGGTTCGGATCGGATAAAATGTTGTTGAAATATTTAAAAACGATACGCCTATTTTAGACGTTTTGAAATTGGACTAAAAACCCAATGTTTATTTCGTATCAATTTTCACTAAAATAGGTACATTTTAGAATACAAATCCAAACCAAAAGTTGTTTAAAAGCATGGTTGTTGAATAGGATAGAAGGCGGTAAGCCAGTACATGTATGTTTATTATACGCAATAATATACACAATATTGTAATATATATATATATATATATATATATATATATGTTTATCGCGTTCATAAACATTTTATAAGTTTTGTTGAAATTATAGCTTTGGGGTGCTTTAAATAATATACGTACGCTATTTGATACTAAGCCGTCCGTTCTAAATAAAACTAATGCCTGCGGAGTAATTTAAGTCATCACGTGTTAAATACTAAATTATATATATTATAATTAATTTTTATTTCAGACATCTCTATATAATTTTATACAGATACTCGTGTAAAATAAAACGTGTTTACATCAAAAGACATAATAATATACATCTGAACTCGGAGAAGTTATATCATAGTTATAGACGGTACCTGTAAAAAAAAATAAAAATATTTTCCAAAAGAACTAAACTTCTTTAATAATAATAATAATGATGATCAAAAAATATATTACAATAATTATTTAAACGTAATAATAAATTGATTGCACGCATTGCTGCTCGCCGTCACCGCATACAGTACCTAACCCAAAGCATAACATAGCCTAACCATCAGTGTATAGTATACCTAGGTATAAAATAGTTATGATATACTAGTATTGAAATACTCGCTCCGTATTTATACAATAATATAAGTTATAACATACGTGTATGCTCTGTGTTTACACATATATTGTATAAATGTATATACAGACAAAATATGAGTTAATAACGAAGGTTTACACTGCGCGCGCACAAAAGCGAGGCCCACGCCAGTGGACGGATTATATTATAATAATATAAGTCCGTTGATGGATGACATCGAATCGGGATCGTACTTGCGTTGGTCGACCGCCGTTGCCATAAAACCTATGTGTATTATATGAATACGAACGTTTCAAATACTCAAACAATAATATAATATGCATATATTATAGGTATATATATATATATTATAATATCATTCTGGACTGAGTCAACTGCAGGAGTTGCCATGTGTTTATTATGGTATTATTATTATGTATACATATTATAATATATTATACGTGAATAATAAAATGGAATTTTACATTTTTTTTCTTTTTTTTTTTTTTTTTAATTTTAAACAAAAGTTGTCCTATCAGATAAGAGTTCACGTTGATAAATTATATCACGTCATATATTGCGTTTACAAAGTAGAAGTGTGTAATAGTGTATTATGATAGTTTTCGTCGTATTATAATAGATACTTTTTGCGAACAAAACCACAAGATTTTAACAATGATAATAACATAAACTGTGATAAATTACAGAATTTCCGTCGTGGTTAAAAATCCAATACACAAAGAATGATCGAGTTTATCTGTACAGTTAGTCTGTTTCAAGGATAGTATACTATTATTGGTGTTAGCTGTAGGTAGACGGATTTTAAAATATACTTTAGTTTTTCTTTTATTATTATTATTGTTTGTTTTGTAAATTAGATCAACAGTCGTATTTCTAACTTGTCCAATATTCCGACGGCATATCATCTATCGTCTGATTTATTGATATTTCGCTTTGCTCGGGCGGTCATGCATTTGAAAATAACACGCGCGGTCTGATCGATCAATCCATTTCAATGTCGGAATTTAATTAGAATAATAACCGACGACTGCCCCAGTACGTCGTGATCGAGAAAGCTTTTACGCCCGCGGGACATTCGACTTTTTACTATTATTATTAAACGTACTCCGGCATAAAAATACGTCCCCGACAATACGTCTATAAGACCGGTGCATAAACCAATGAAACGGTTAAGTAGCACGACCAGTGTTTTAATGTGTATTTGTATAGTCGTACTTTCGCAAATAATTGTACACGTATACCTACTTATAGGGTGATTATTGTAACGTATTATGATATGTAAATGCGAGCCACGCGCACGTTTTTCTACGGGCAATTTGTTTTATGACATCCATTACATATGGATCGTATAATTTGTTCCCGAACCCTTAAGACATCTTCCTCCGATAGGATTTCGATGTTTTCCCTCTTTGCGTCATAACAACATATTATATAATCGACGGTTCGAAATATCATCGTTCGATTTTTGTATTATACAATATTATAATAGCATATTAATACTATTCTCTTTTCGACGGTAAATGTTTAGATCTAACTATAAACTGTGTATTTTATATAGTATAGCTTAAAGGCATAACTTTTACAGTAGTCAATCATCTTCTACACAACATGTGACTTTGCTCAGTAAATAAATTATCGTTGTCGATTCAATTCCCGATATTTTATTACTATATTACCGTAGTATGTTATATTGACCTGTTATGAATTCGTATTACGATTTCATAGTAATTAGCACTGTTATCTGAACATAAATATTACAAATGTAGATGTTTAATATTTTTTCCGATTTTCGTCGATGTTCTCATCTTTAGTTCTGAGAAACAAAAAATAGAAAGTATCGGATCCTTGTAGTCGGTCGCGACTGGGAGACGGGGAAATCTTCTCCTCATCCTACACCCGTCACGAACGCAAACGACCAGAACAATGTATGTATAATATATATATATATAGTATAACGCATTACTGTCGCAGTTTTTTCATATACCACGCACAGACATTAATAATAATAATAATTGTTTACTATAAAACTTCTCTGCGAGACAGTATGTGCCTCACACACTATTGGAAAACGTTTCGGTCGGATACAATTCTTTTGTCAGTCGACGGTGGACGGTCCTCCACGATTTCACAAAATAATCGTCCTCATAGTATAGTTATATTATAATACATTGTTATTATTATTATTACATCGTTGGGTAGCTCAGTAGTTGCAGAACGTGGCGGCCGTGATTTAGGTGACAAAATTGCGATGTTGTTTTTTTTTTTTTTTTTTGTTATTCCCGCGAGTCGCCTACTTTGTGTGTCATTTTCTTTGACGTTTTCTCTCGATCACAGTAATAACAATTGATGGTATACTCGGAAAAACAGAAAACCTGATTTTCCACAGCACTATAACAATAATATTGTAATTAGTTTAATTTGAGCTCTCAGCGGTGCATATGTTGTACCATTCAATTGTTATACTTTATATACTATAAACAGATATATTTAATATGGATATTTTAATTGTTATAGTGTGTACCCGTATCTTTGCAATAACTCGAAATAAATCTTTTTTTTTATTTTTAAAATGTCCTCGTTATTTGTTATTGTTGTTTTTTTTTTTATATATAATTTTATAAAACACTTCTCTTGTTTTGTATAGAATACAATTAATAATAACAACACACAAATGAATTACACAATCAATAAACATACCAAATATATGAAAAAATCGCACTCATTAGATTTTTATATTAGACCTTTATACTATATAGTACAAAGTAATTACCATCAAGTATGCTTGATCATCCCGTATACTTTTAGTAATTTACTATTTTAAATTATAGTATTTAGATTGTAAAGATTGAAAAAAAAGTTTTACCAACATAAGACACTTCTTAAATGGTAAAAAAACTTATGATTTAAAAGTAAAGTTAAAAAAAAATTAATTAAATAAAAAATAAATAAACTCGTTTAAAAATAATAAAAACAGTATTCGAATTAAAATCATTATAAAAAAAATAAAAATGGGATTGGGCATGTTTGATGAATAACCCAGTGGCATATATATTTTATATTCATATATTGCTCTCAACGCTATCTCGCATATCTCCCCTACGAATACTACTTAGATATATAATATTATTATGATATTAATGATATTATTATAATATAATTGGGTTACACAGGCCATATATATCAAAGCCACATAGCAAATATACATGTAAATGACAATGACAATTATTCCTCATCAGAGTTATGCGAGCCTAATTGACGTGATCAGTTACGTATTAAAATATATTGTATTTGTATCAACATGGTGTACATTACATATTCATTGTAATCACTCATTATGCCTCTTTATTATGCATAATATTCCTTATCGAGTGCGCATCACATAACATTATTACATTAGACAAGTACTTTTGATATTGTATAAAACACACACGTACATATATATATATATATATATTATATGTATTTTTATATATGTACAATAACTATATGGCTAGGTATTATAAAATTGTATAAATGTACTCTGTATTTTTTTAATATTTATCATTACACTATTATTACTGTGTATTGCGTGCATACACATTCGACTTTTATAATTCGTTTTGTGGTTTCACGTACAAAAACACCATAAGTTCCATGGATCGTTGTACAACAATCACGTAGTCGTATTATATATTATCATTATTATTTCTTATATAGGTACAGAGCAAACGAAAGCGAATTTTGGCGCATTGTCGTGTATAAAAATAAATATTATTATGGGTTTTTATTGTAATAATAAGAAATATAAAGAAAAAGTAGAAGAAGAAGAAAATGTGAAGAGATGACCTTTAAGTCTCGCGCCAGAGAAAGTCGTGTACCAATACAAAATACTTTATACCTATGTATAATAATGTAGTTTTTTTCTGTAGGTAAGCTAGTAAATGCGCATGCATCGCATGATATTTGTGTTTTTATTATATGCGTTTTTACATTCACACATCGTATAAATATATTATTATTATCTGGATTTTATTTATTTTATTATTATTTTTTGCCCGTCTGAAATGACGGCCGATATATTTCTTTTATCCATTTTATTATATTATTATTATCATTATTATTCGGACGCTCGTGAAAGTCGACGACGACCAGTTTTTAAGACCTATTTAAGTTATAATAATGTTATATCGATATTATACGACTGCGACGACTTCGGGTTAATAACGCGTGCAAACGACTGCTACGCAACATGACATTATTATTGTTGAATATGAGCGGAAAAATACAGCAATTATACTGAACGCATTGTTTTGCTACTAGTATTGCTGCTGCTGGGACGACAAAAAACTACGAGTTCATAATGATAATCACTATTTTACCTGATCGCTCGAAAGATCACAACTTTCGTATTCGATAGTTGAAAATACACGCACACTATCATTATAAATAATCGATTGATAAACAATGCGGACCCACCGTCGAAAATGATAATTATAATAATATACTTTGTACACATTTTTACTTTTTTATTCGACCCGTTTTTCATAATACCTATAACTTATTAACCTATACCTTTAAGGCTTTGAGATGTCAAGATGAATACACACACCTTCATACATGCGCGATCGTGTTTGTCTAATAATTTCTATAAAATACGTATACTGTCCCAACTACTATTTATCTTGTAAGAAAATAATCAGCTATAATAATTGTTTTACATTTACTTATGTAACGCGTGCTTTAAACGTGTAAATTTAAATGTACATAATATAATACACGTCAAGCGTATCGATATTTTGTTTTCATTTTTCATCTTCAACTTCTCTAACAGCTGTGCAACATTCGTAATCATTCATCACAACATGTGAATTTATGCATATTAAATTTCAAAACTTGTTCAAATAATATGAATTGTTGTTACGGATTCCAGATGGTTATACTAATATATAATAATGTACCTATGTATATACATAGGAACGTACGTGCCACATATAGAGAGAAAAATACTGACAATTTTAATGGGAAGATAATTGTATGGAAGTTTTTAGAAATGTATTCAGATACACACACATACTATATATGTGTTAATAGCAGTGCTTATATATTATATATGTATATAAACACAAGTACTTAATAATATAATAACCTTCTTATAATTTAAATACCACCGGTGTATTCTATTTAGTATAATTACTTTATTCGGTTGGTGCCTTTATACTACTTGTTACCCGTATATCGTACTTGAAAGCAAACGGTTCGACGACCGAAGTTGAAAATGAAAACAATACGAATATAATATGTGTGTATGACGTATTAAAGAGATTATTATATACTACTATAATACTTAACTTACGTTTATAATATTTGATTATCTGATCTTTATAATAATTGTAATAATACCTTACGACCTTTTGGCTTTTACAAACACTCACCTAAAATTATAATCAATTAAACACTACACGTTTAGAATTTTCTCCGTACTACTAAAAAATGGTTGTCATAAGTTTACCTATACAAACGCATTATTACAATGTCATATTTGATCAAAGTCATGTGCTATTCGAAACTATTTCAAGGGTCAAAATTAGATTAACGTAAGTCTAAATACTATATACAATTCAACCATAGACGGATATCCAATGGATTTCGAGGTTTCGAGGGCTTAACCTCTCCAAATAAAATTGAGTGTACATTCATGGACCATGTTAATAGTAAATGGTAATCGAAATGCAGGCCGCTTTATTTTGGACAACACTATGCCCTTCTCAAAAAATTTCAATAAATGTCAGCCAATGAGTAGAAGTATAATAATCACAAATCATACAATTAAAATGTATGTATTAAATAATATTTTGTAAAGTTTAATAAATATCAGAAAAATCATTACGATCAACATTGTAAAATAATTTGTAAGTATATAATATGTGGGACCACCGTTTCGATCGACCCTGATCGACTACAACTATTTTTATGAATTAATACAAAAACCGTTCAAAATAAGTGTAATTTATTCACAATTATATAGGTACTTAGATATATCATAAATGTTATGTTTTCATACATGATAATAATATTCAATAATGCGCATTACATAATATCATAATGTCTCTATTGCATTTATCGTTTTCTGTTCGAACTACGAGTCATCGTGAATATTACTTTTTGAATTCCGCGATTATTAGCGGTATTAATTAATTTGAATATAAATCGAACGCAGCAAACCGTATAATATAATAATATAATACCTACCTTGTATACCATATACTTAATACCTGAATAGCGTCATCACTATTCCCTTCACTTACACCGGTGGTAATAATATATATTATTATAATATGAGTACAGATTTATCACTCTGACTGTAAAAAAAAAAATAACCTAAATAAATATAAATCATTTTTTGTGGTGTACCTGCTATTAATATATTTTTACGCGTATTAGTTCCAAAAACGATTTTAAAATAATATGCGTAGTCGCGTATATTATATATTATAGTTATAGTACCTATATTATGTCCTATTTTTACATTGTTTATTATTATTGTGTGTGCAATCGCGTAATAGACTCCCGGAAAGAAAAAAATTGATTAAAATTACAATGGTTCTTCGTGAACAATAAAAAAAAAAAAAAATAATAATAATAATATACGCAGGTAATGAAGATTGTATAAGAGTGCGTGCGTGTCTATACGAGCAATACGATTTCGGGTTTAATATAATAATAATTATAATAATATTCTCCGCAGGGAGTGCGGAAAGGCTTGTGCACAGGATGTTCTACTAATTGGCGTCTATTGTGCGTTTGACGTTGAATTTGCATGGATCTACAATTATTGTTGGGTGAAAAAAAATTACCAAAACCACAGTGATAAAAAAAAAAAAATTGTTCATATTTTTCGCGTCAACAACGATATTGTGTATAATATAGTAAACAGAGTACAGAGTATCGGAAGTGTGTTTATTGATATCACCTAATATAAATGTTTACAATAATATACCATCAGGCATTTGTAAAATCACTAATATGAGTGTTAATAAAAATAAGTCCCTTTACATACCTGATCCTTAAACATACAGAAAGCAGTTTTCACTACTATATTATTATGCGCTATGTTTAGGACGTTTAGGTCGTTAAGGACAACTGATTTTACTTTCTTTTGAAAAAATGGTTACGTCAAAATTAAAATTAAAACAATGGTAAAGATTTAATATAATTAATTCAAAAACACATTTTTTAGTTTTTTTATATCATTGTAAAATTTTTGTAATCAATCATATATTTTATAAACCGGTCGTGGTTTTATTCCAAAAAATACTAGTCATCTTTTATAGCTCTACAATTTGTTAATAAACGTTTTAACTCAAAAACCATTTTAGGAAGTCTTTTCAATTTTTTTTTCGTGAATATACTTTTACTACGATCTTTACGACTTTTATATTATTATATCTTTATAGTAACTCCAATAAACATAATATTGTAATAGTTCAACAAAGAACCGGACCTATGCACCGACCAGTTTTTGTTGTCAATTACACGCAGTTGGTCACAGCAGCTTATTGTTTTTATTTTCACTTTTTTAGACATGACATATCACGCATACCATACCATTATACTATTTATACTATATCAGTTATAATACTTTTGTGCGTTTTGAGTAATTGCGCGCGTTATCCTACTGGCTCCTGTTCCAATCCAATTATAATAATTGAGCAATTTTCAATCACTAGTCAGTAAATCCATTGTACACGCATATTAATGGTGTTTACAAGTTATTGAAAACTATAAAAATAAATAAAAACAATAAATCATGAAATAAATTTCGATCTTAAACTTATTTGATCTAAACGGATTTTGTAGACATATATTTTGTTTTTGTTTTCACTTAGTCTACCGCATCAATCTATTAAATTTATGCGTTTCTTCACCTTCGCACGAAAACCCAACGTTAGTACGATTAGTGCAACACACGACACCTGCACCAACATTATCATAACCATCATGATGAAATAATAATAATAATAATAATAATAATAATAATAAACACATTACCGTGCAAATGTGTACCTAATAACATCTACTTCAGCGGCGGTTTTACTTCTTATTACTGATTGTGGGTTAAAATAATTTTCTGATAGGTACATACTTTAATTGAAGTATTGAGTTCATTGTGCGTGCATTATACTTAACACACGTATGTTTATTACTCATCATATAATATCATATAGATTTTTTTAGTATACAGTAGAATATATTGTACATAATATACCTTGTATGGAAAGTAGTTTTGTAGGTTTCGTTATAGTGTACATGATTTGCCGTTTAATTGTGCTTATTAATATAATAGAATTTTACCCAATAAAATATTATGGTATTATAATACATATTATTCATAAATTAACGTATTGGTTTTTGAAGTTTGAATGAAAATGAATATTTTAAATTGAAATTAATGTAATAAATATTATATTATATTATAATTATAATTATTAGAAAAAAATAAGTTGTTTTTATTTTCAAGGATAACTGAAAAAAAATTGTTCTCATACAATAAATTGAAATTTTTTTTATGAAAGTTGATATTATTCTTCGTCCTCGCCTCTTCCCACACAAATAGCCTGATAATATTCCCCATTGAATTATTTCTTATAATACCAGTATATTAATGTTTAAAAATATATTTGGAGAGCTGTGAACTTTTTAACTCCTCGTAGATACTTACAAGGGAAGTAAAAAGCACAATATTATCGTAGAAATAGTCTTAAAAAACTCTGTACGTAAATATATGATAAAATACTAATGTATAAAATTATAACGGAACATTTCGACGGTTTAGGTATAATATAAACACACGCATACCGCATACACACACTTTTTCGGACGACTTCATTCCGTCACATGTCTGAAAGTTCAATAGAACAATGACAATTACTACGCCATGTAATATATATATAATATATACGCATTACGCACACATACAGGCACGAGGATTGAAGAAAAAAAAATGAAAAGGAAACGTGTAATAAAGAAAATTAGAAATACTTTTACGGTTGTCGACGTTTACGAATTCGTTTCCGGTCCACGCACCCGATATGCACCAACTATAATATATATATGGTATTTAGACTTCAGCCATATTATAGAATGTATGTATATAACACCAGTACGCCAATAAATGCATGTCGACTCGTCGAGTCATTATGGCGGTTTCAGATCGTCCGGAAACGAAGAAAAAAAAAATAATACAAAAATCGCAACCAACCCGTACGTTATAGGACGTTTGACGCGGCCAAAGATTTCCACTCGCGTGCCTTTTACACGTCGACTCGTTGACTGTCGACATACCATATGCGCACACACGATGTAGGTATACAGAGACACAGGATGGGCTGTCATTTAGCCGAAGTTAATGTTTGCGTTTCGGAAAGCGAGTGTTGACCGCAGTATGTAAGTACATTTTCGCGTGTTCTAAAAATAGCAATGTTATTAAAACGACTACGATTACAACGCAGGCGGTGATGTTGTCGTCACGCGTTTCACGCCTTCCGCGACTAATCGCGCCTCGTGTCAATCGCCATCGCGCCGTCGTCGTTACCCTCGGGGCCTTGGACCGAAATGGAAGAAAATAAACAAATAAAAACGAATGATTACGATTACTACAGGTACATTGCATATCACTGCTGCGGTACGAGATCGCCACGACGCGCGTTATATATGCATATAATATGTCATTACCGTAAAGCTATATATTTATACGTCTCCGCAGCACATTACATTACATTGGCTTTCCGCAATCGCGGTGTACCCTTGGCATTGGCCGGACCGTAAATGGTAGCGCAATCACCGCGGTGCATATAGTGTGATATAATGTGATGTTGTCGTGTACACATCATAAATATTATCTATACTATACATAGTCGCACTTACGTATTATAATGCCGTCCGTACCAACGGATCGCGGAAATCTATTATCCCGAAAAAAAAAATAATATACTTACGCTGTCCGGGCCGTGACTTACGCGCGAAAAACGTGGTCGAGCTGAACACGACCAAGGCCGAAATCGAGCGCGCGCGTATTTGAACCGGCGCCAAGTCCGTTTATACCTGCGCCGTGTCATTTTGTTCGTAATAATTTTACTTGGTCTATTTTTTCCCCGTCGTGAAATCCGCTCTTGAACACGCCATCCGTTGCACTGCTCCGCGGCCAAGTTAGGGTACCCTATATACGCTATAATGATATTATTATGCGATATATATATATATATATATATATCACATGCGGAGCTCGATATGGGTAAAACTGTAAAAGTAAGCATGCATTTAAAACGTTTTTGGCATTTCGCCGCGGATCTATGAACCGCTATAGTTGTAGGGACGTTCAACGCGAACGCTGAAATCGCGATTCGACCCCCGCAAATATAGGTTGAAATAAATTTATAAATTAATTAATTGAATACTCTATTATTATATTATATTGATTTTTATCTACTGACAAGTAATATTTGATTAAATCCCACTCCTATAGTCATCCCTCGAGTCATCCGCATTCGAACGTTAAACGTCGCGGTTTTCAACGGAAAACATTACATAAAATATGCAGTTATACATGAATGCGTAACGGGAAAACGTATAGTGTAATCTACATACAGTTAATCTATGTCACCCCGTCCATGCTTGTCTGCCAACATACAAGGAGATTCGTCAAATACATATTCATGCTACTTTTATCCTTTAATACTGATGTTATCATTAAGCACTTCGGTTTTATTTCATGTCATTTAAAGAGTATCCTGTATCGATGGCAACAGTTAATTAAAAGCAACATATTTGTATACTGTTAATTGTTAAACAGTTATTTTTTAAGTTTATAATAACTATAATAAAATTATAAATACTATTATTTAACTTTTATTATGATCCTAGTTTACTTTCTCTTCATTAGAAATTAGTTTATACTACATAAAAATATTGAACCCTTAATGTTTTGTATTAAATAATTTCCAAACTTTCCAAGTTAAGTACCTACTGATTACTTTTTATGAGCCTTATTTAAGTGTTATAATCAACTGTTTATTTTTCTGTCACAAATTGACACCTATAGAATGACAAACTAGCACTGGAGCGCGAAATTTCTAGATAGGTTAGGTTAACGTCTCTTTGTTGCTCGCTTGGTTCACGCAACGTATGACTCGAATAATACACGATAATTGATATTGTTGTTAATTATACGTCGACATCTCTACAATTAATTATATTATAATTCACATAAATAAACGGACAATGACCGCACCAACTACACCAGCAGCCGCGTAAATAATCTATAGGATAGTTCATCTACGACGCACAACTGTCTTGTATACTATATAATTATTTTAATTATCTACACACACGCGTACAATCATAAACCTCGATAATATATTTTTAAAAAAGTGTGATCGGTACTTATGTCTATGCGCTTTAAGAATATAAAAATCAGTCGATGCGAAACGAATTCTAGCAAAGACGTATATTAAACGCGTGCCCGGAAAATACCATGCACTGCAGTGTTTGAGAACGCCGTGTCTTTAATAATACATATTATTATACTATGTCGAGTACCCATACCAGCAATACTAAACACTTTTGATCCGGTATATCGTAACCGGTTGTATATGCAGTTGTATTAAGATCTGCAGCAAATGTAACATTGAATCTTCGAGGTGGGTGTTATAGTAGGCAAAAAGATAAACTATGTTGGTAATAATAAAATGTGTATTATAAGTTTATAACCATCACTGTACACAACACAATACTATATACGTATGTAATATATATATATATTATATTATATTATATTATATTGCTTCTTAACGGTGTACACACTATTTATAATAGATCAATATATTAAAATAAACACACTGGACACTTACCAAATAATTAAATATCATTATTATTATTATGGCAGTTAGTTTTATAAACATCATTAACACCAGTGACTTCATATAGAAACATTCATTAACAGCTATGGAAATCTTATCCATGAAGAATAGAAATCTTCCCCTAAGTAACAAATATCATACTCAGCACACTACCCTCTACTTACTGCGCAAGTAACAATAGTGTATAAATAATTTTCCAAAACCAAATATACAAATATATTGCGTTCGCTATAGAAGTCTTAACATTGAACCATCGAGGTTGGTGTTGTAGCAGGGAAAAAACTGCCTATTAAATAATATAGTAAGTGCGTGATAAGTTTATAATACCATTATCACTGTACATACAACACAATATAACAAAGCGATATAATATTCTAACAACGTATCGATTATCGGTAAGCGGTCAAAACCACGTCACCATCATATACGTGTTACTAATCGACTATACACATGCATTGGATATTATATCACGTTTAGAATGGAAGCGTTGTCCACCATATAATACTATAAACGTACAATAGGTAGAACAATGTCTAAGCGGCAGTCGCCAGTGAGTCTATAGCTCTACCTACCGCGAGGCAAACAGACAGCTAGTTCATTTCAAAGTTCGACAGTGATTACAACTCATATAAACGTTCAATGAACATTAGGAAAAAATCTGAGGAAAAAAATAAACTATAAGACAATTTTCAACTGTTGAATACAATAATATTTACACAACCGATAATATATGAATCGTATGGTACAGAATTATTTATAAAGTCTGCACACTTGACGAGATACGTTTTACTAAACCTACACCACGTCCATGTGTTTTAGTCGTTTTCGATTAAGATGAAATCTTTTCAAAGTCGATTTTTTGACTAAGTGATGTTTCAATGTTTCATGGCAAGTCATCGCTGTGTTGACGAAACGATAACAGTGGTGACGACAAGAATTGTACAGAGAAATAATAAAATCAACACCACGAAATTTCTTCAGTAATCTGGGGCGGCATAGCGTCAAGTGAACCGAAAAAATCGCACGTGCGTGTGTGTGTTTATAAACATGTGTGTGTGTGTGTGTGTGTGTGTTAGTGCGTGAGATTTTTCGTCCAAAAGAAGAGTAGATGTAAACGAACGAACCACGACGAGTCATACACCGCTACTGCACCAGATTTCAGTTTCGTAGCGACGACATTATAAACGTATAATGTACCGGCCCATCGACATCAACTCGTCACCTCTTTTCGTAAATTTCTCTTATAATTTTATGATAATATTGTTTTGATACGACACGAATAAAATGTTTAGATGTGTTAACCGTAAAAATCTTAAAAGTATGTAATAAATTATAATATACTATTCCAGACAGTCAATAACTCGAGACTGTGCTAATAATATCTATTATTAAGCCTACCTACATCGAATGTCTGTTTTTCCGTTTTTTCAAGATAACAGAAGAATGTAGCTTTATCAAAACACGTAAAACCGAGCCTAAAATTTAATACATCTATTTTCATCAAATATATCGTATTTTATTATATATATTTTCAAAAAATCAAAGTCTTGATAAATGCATTGCTCTAAATTAATGTCTAGTCATTGTGTAGAAGCGTAAAAAATATTCAAATGTTTTAAGTAAGTTCCAATTATAATTACAATAAAAAAAATTACATAAAACAATGTATTTTTTACCATTCATGCTCTAATCGTTCGACAAAATAAAACTATTAATTAAAAAAATTATTAGGTAACTTTTATTCTTACGCTTAACCTGTCCTAAAGGCTATATTGTTATGTATGTATGAAAATCAGTATACCTGATTTATAGTCATTTTTTATCGGTTGACGTTTAATTTATTCTTAATTCAATAATAATTATACTGCACGATATTATAAGTAATAACACTTTGATATACCATTGTATTGTCTGACAATTATTGTGACGTGTATCCATGTATAATAATAAAAAGTAATACGACAAGTGACCTATAATGGTATAATATGCACACTTAATATCTATATTATAATAATAATTACCTTGTCTTGCAAGTTGTAACGTTTAAACCAAACACGTGCCTACCTATTATATTACCTACTCTAAGTGGTAGTGCCGGGAACATGCAGTTCAAAATGGGTCTCGCAATTTTCACAGCAGCGTCCACATAGACGTGTGAAGTCGCCCAAACGCACATAAACAATCGATGTCGATAAATGTCAGGAAATTCGATTATCCAATTTCAAAAGCGTTTTTATAGGTTATAACTCTATTACTACTTTAATCGTTTTGAATGCGACGTTCACCTGATACCTACATCTAGTTTTGCAATATTGCGAATGGAATTGGGTATTCACCTCCTCCCTCTTGACTTTTTTCCATCTAACAGTTGAAATTCCTAAATTACTTTTATTTTATATCAATAATAGATCACACGTATAAAATTTCTAACCTGATATAAAGTTATTGACTTTCAATATCTTTTGCATGTATATAATCAATTGTTTATAGTTTATCTTTGAGTATTTTTCAAATTCTATACATATATTACATAGCTCATATATTTTTGTATTTAAAATATTTAAATTTGCAAAACATAATGAAATGAAATTCACTTAATTGGTGATAAACTAGCCATGATACAACAGATTATTATTTAAATATTAGCCTCTTTAAATATCCACATAGGATCGATTGGTTAATAATTTATTTATCATTTATAAAAACTAATCATATTTTAAGGTATATAATTTATATACTATGTCGTCATTGGTTTGACTAATGAAAATATTTTTTTTAAAACTATTAAGGTACACTAAAATTATTATAGCTAGTTTTTTTAGGTATAAATAATGCATGTTTATATTTAAAAAATGATTTTAAGTGATATTTAAATTTAATGATAAATTTGCAACTTGTCAAATATTATCTTAAAATATTATAATACAGAAATCAATATCAGTAAAATACACCACACACACAGCTACTAACGTAAATTTTTACTAACCATCTGGTAAAACCACGTGAAAAAATATCATGATGTGCACTTTAAATCCATTTTAGTTTTAGTAGGACCCGTCAAAATGATCACACCTACATACACTATAATCGAATTAACATTACGTACGGCAAAAAGGTAAACACACATACTAATACTTTCATACATACATATACACACTAATCTAATTTACGATATGTTTCGCTGTATCACCGTCGCCGAAACGTTTGGAACACTACTATAATACTACCATGGACTTTCTAATAATATTAATTCTCCTGTAGCTCCTGTAAATAAATTCTAAACCAATAAATCGGGCCAAAGATTTACGTTTTTCTCTGTATATCGGTCTTATATCCGCAGAGAAAATCCTTGTTCAAATTCGATGTGCTTAAGCAGTCAAACCGATTTATTTACAACTCATCGATCATTATATACTCCATCGTCGACTTTCCAATAATGATTTTGTCTTTAACTTTTTACATTACTGTTTTTATTAAACGTAAACTTGTACCTATACATTATCATCAGTCGTCACCCTATGCTTAGTACTTCATTAAAACAGTTAATATAATATAATATGATGTATTCATATACAAATTGAGTACATTTTACGAAAATTGAGTAATTAAATAAACATATTTAATATTATATAACTTCATAAATCGTAGGAAGTCACTATCAAAGGAATACTAGATAGTTCACAAAAATGGATTTACGTTCAATTGTAAACAAATAAAACTATATTCCTTCGTGTTGTAGGAAAAATAAATTATTGTTTCAATCTGCAATAATTTTTATATCATAAGCCATTTTAATTTTAACGTCATCGAATTTTGACAGACATTAAAAATGACTCGTCTATAATAATGAACTATCATACCGTAAGTGGACTGTATGGACGTAAATAAATTATGTGTACAAGTTTTTTAGGATCTAATACAATGAAGACAACACACAAATTCAATTATTTATCACTCTTTAAAAAATAATAATATTTTATCACAATTTTGTTTAGTGTGGTTAATTAAATCATTTAGTGATCAAAATTTTTATTACGGAATTTTGAAGTATTATTTTTCTTTTTTTTTAGTTACGAAACTATAGAATCATAATATACTATAGTTCACATTTTACGTTTACAACACACCGGACGAATGATACCTTTAAAGATAATACACAAAATTAATTATATTATTGCTCAACAGTAATATTTTACTTACCGTGAAAGTTTTTAATTATGGTTATCTATGAGGTAACTCCAAAACTAGTGTTATAAGTATAACTATACGGTTAATTCTTCAACCGTACTGCACACTACATAACACGTCATATGTTTAAATACATAATATAGTTATTAAAAAAAAAAAATACAATTACATCTGTAACACTGTAAGTGTTAACGATTTATCACAACTCGATGACGTAGCTCACTGTTTTGAATACTGTATATCTGTATAGACCTACAAGGCTACAAGTATAATTAATTCGAAACTGAATGATAATATGCACGTTATGAAAACTAATAATTTAAAAATCTACTACTTTGCCTAAATGAAAAAATGAATTATCACACTTCCTATAATAATTATTATACATCATAAATAATCCGATTATTTTGTTTCACGAGTATATATCTGGCAATTCAAAGGTTATGTCAATATTATTATTGTACACAATCTATGTACACGTTTAACATTTTTTCATAACATTTTGCGTTAGGTTAAACACAAATAAAATTTTCTCTCAGACATATTATGATATGAATTCGGTGATTCAATTTGCTATACATTTAGTTACGTATCGAATGTTACGCGAATCTTCGGAAATGATCCATAATAACGATCTGTACGCTGCATCTAGAACTTCGAGAGAACGCGACACACAATCGTCGTACCATCGCAAAATGATGGAGTTACAGTACCGATCGATCACGCGCGAGTCCTCGTCAGATTTTTGCGGCGAAGTAGGTATATATATTATATTAATGTAGTCTTGGCAGTCTCGCCCGTTGAAAACTTGACGACAAATGAACAACAGTGTGCAGATAATAATAACACGAATACCTGCAATACGCGTGTATATCGTCCTGCAGGATGACCGCGAGAAGACGTGGAGCAAAAACTCGGAGAGAAAAAAGAGCGAATAAAAAAAAATATATATACATACACAACAAACCGACAGTAGAGTCCGGTAATGACCGGCTTGGTCTTATACCAAATACGGAAACTAGTATTTTTCTCGTGTACGCATTTCCAACCGATATTTATCATAATCTCATGTACGCGCATGTACACGACGACTCTCCGGGTCGGCCGTTTAAGTACACACGTATTATATTATTATTATTCGTATCAAATGTGAAAAAAAAATAAATCGCGATAATAGTCATCGCGGTAGCGCGTATACAATATTATTATGATATATAGTGACTAGTGAATGCTAATAATTTTCGCAGGAAAAAAAAACATGTCTACCTTACTGGAATTAAAACGACAACGATGACGACGACGACGTTTTGTTGAGTCTTGTAAATTATAATAATAATGACGTGTTTCCATGAGTTTTAATAATAATGTTCGTCCGGAGTTCGGTATTTCAATTTACGTCGTACAACCCGAATCCTAATGTAGATTACCTACACGAATTTGCCGAGAAACTACCAATATCTCATAGAGTTGTCCTCTTGCGATTTTGATTTATTATTATACATTGCCTGTGTACTATTAAATGCGTTTGTCTCCCTAAGATATATTGTATTCATCATTCCCGTCGCGTGGCCCGATAAATCTCGATATTTACGCAATAATAAACACGTGACCGGATATACAAAATATTATTATAAATTATGTATGTACGTACTGTTAACGGTAAACTTTAAACTCTAATACTGCAAATTTAAAAACAACAAATCCGTTTCTTTTATCGTCTTAATTGAGTACGCCAGTCGTTTATTAAAACGATCGTTTAAAGACCTTATCACTGCAATATTTTTTTTTCTCCACTCAACGCACTAATATTGTTTGATCGTCGAAGGTGCAATATTTAAAAAAAAAAAACTGTCCTATCATCGTCTTTATAACATATTTTATACACTCCTAATTTGAATACTTCTCGCTAGGTATCCGTACTAGTATTTCAGTATTTCATCGTCTAAATTATACGTTATACGCGTACATGAATAACACCAACCGTTATAATATCGTGACGATCGTCAAATAGCACTCAAAGTATCTATTCTGTACAACAATATATTACATTATATACACTTGTGTAGACTCGCTGTCCATTTCCTGGTTATAATATACAACCGCGGTTTATCGTGTCGTTTAATTACTCGTATATTAAATTTCAAACGTCAAGGTTTTTAAAGCTTACACATTATTTAAATTTATTTTTTTACTCGAGATCTAAACTGATAGATTAAGTTTAACAGCCGCAATCAAATTTTGAATACACAAAACGTATACAGAATAAAATATTAGCTATACCTATATTATATGTATATTATATAATATAATAATATATATTATACACTATACAGCAATGTTTATTATTATACGTCCCTAGCTGCAGATTAATGTACAGGCATAGTTTTGTAAAATCTTATTAACATCATATAGATTTATACACGAGTATGTTTTAGTAAATTATAAACGGTGAATAGTTAGATTTATTGGTAAAATTTATAACACATTTTTATCATCGGTATTGTTGCGTTTTACACATAATTACATAAACACAACGGTTTTATAACGTATACGATGGAGGTTTATTTTCCCTATCCCACGATTATGTTTGAGATTTTTTTACCAATAATAGTTTAATAATGCAACATACATATTCTGATACATACCCAAATAATATTTACAACAATGGCCGAGTAGCAAGTGAAATTTGACATTAACATTGAGGCTACAATTTTTATTATAAATAAAATTCGCAATACTTTTAAAAACTTTAACGACTCGCCTCACTTTATGTATATTATATAGGTACCACTTTGGTTACACAAATAGTCGCGAACCAAACTTATTTCACGTGCATACTAAATGTACAATATAGTACACGTTTATACTGTATAGTGTATATACTGTATATCTATACTTGGGGGTATTTAATTGTTTTTTTTTTCCTTATTTCGATCATTCTCGCCAAACCATTTATACAACAATAATTATAACATCGATCTTGTCGATCTCGATCGAAGGAGTTGTATTTATCGCGGGCGTTAACATACATGGTATAATAAATATATATTTATAGGTATACATAAGTTATTATACCTAATGCATTAAAACCACGCATGGCCCCGTTCTAAATCGCTGTCCCGATTACGTCAACGATTAAATACTATAGAAGTGTGTTCATAAAACGGACTTAGAGATATCCCTACCAAAGTTTGAAAAATAATTTATTTATTTTTTTAAGTATGTAAATGCACATTGTATATAAATATAAATAATAAAAATAAATTTAGAATTAATAAAATTAAAATTATAAAAATTAATTAGTATAGGGCTGATGTACATTTAATGTGGTATACATTTCTTAAAATATATACACTCATTTAAAAAAAAATTAAATCAATTTTTTTTATTATTATTAATACTTTAATAATATAATTAATGAAATTTTAGTTTTAGTATTAGAAATTTATACAAACTTTGGACTAATCTCGTCTTCTTCATTTATACAACACCTATAAAAAAAGATTATATTTAGAAAAGATTACGTTATTACGTTAAAATTATTTTTGTTTACATTTCAATAGTCATAAAATGTCATGGATAATTATCAATTTATCTCCATTTCTTGAAATTTTCGAACTTAAAAGATTTCTTATTTAGTATCAAGATATTTTTGTACAAAGAAAACAAACATTTGAAAACGTTATTGTGACAAACTTGAAACACTCAATGTTGCTACTGGTTAAATCTTCAGGTTCCAAATTACTTAAAAGGTTTTTAAAGTGTTGTGTAAATAATACAAATACATTTTACACTTAGCCATTAAATTATTCATTATTTACCAAACACGAAAAACTGACATTTTCTATTGTTTTAGCGACACCAATTTAATATATTTCAATGTCATCACAATAACAGACTACGAAAAAAAAAACTAGTTAAAGGTTGTAGGTTAAGTAGCCAAGTAGGTACTTGTTTTTACATTGACTGTATATAATAATGACCATAATGTATAGACCATACAGTTGTTTCTTATATACGGTCAATATATTAAATTGAATAAACACAAGACACATTAAGTGATTGACAAATGGTTTACAAGTCTATAGGCTGTCTAGCCGATAACACTCGAAGAACTCCTTTACCCAATGACCCCCATGCGCAACAACGAATAAAAAATGTCTATTCATATACGCCCCCCGGTTCGTATTATAATTGTGCGGCGTGCCGAAAGGCAGTTTTCATTTATTTCGGCCAGATCGCATCGATCGGGCCCGGGAATGCAAAATAAATTTTAATTTTTGGGTACGAGTACGAGTTTTCGCCGCTGCTTCATCTCTGGCACGACCCGGATATACGAAAACGAAATATTAATATTTAATAATCGTTTCCTGCATACACGTGAAATCCCATTTGTATAAAATCACGTTGTGTATACACGGTATTTTCGGTCGGTACAAATATAGCATAATATTATTTGGATAGGAGAAATACGTTTACCAAATTAGGATTTTACGATGGTTGTTGGAATAATAGTACTTAGCACGCGCCGTATACGGAATAAAGTTCTCTAACGAGTATTCAAATTCCGGAAGCGCGTTCAGTGTTCACCTATCACGATATACCTATAATATTAATATGTATATTTATATTATTTTCCAAGCCGCCGCCGTAGTGATTTACAGTGCGTTCGCGAAATCGTGTCAAAAGGGTCGGACCAGGTCCAAGGCCTTCGCGCCCAACTGGTGTGTTTCTATACCTACGTAGATAATAATATATTATACTGTATGACTACCGAATGACACGACACGTCGCAACGATTGTAACATTGCAGTGCTACGACGCAAACTTATGCGTACAGGGTGATTTGATTTTTCCTTCACAGCAAATCAACGGTGTGTAATATCCGTGTGTTTTATTCGCGAATTGGATACTCATAATTGTATTTTTGTTTAGGATAATTTTAACTACAGCAATTTGAAATATTATTTTTCTATTTATCGTAATGATTTTAAATGTTCTTTGCTCTGCTAAATTACATTTTACATGATGAACACTCTGTTTAATATAGAATAATTTAAAATAAAAGTCATATATCTCAGAAATCTACACGTTGATAAAAAATAATGAACTATCGTAGCGTCATAAGCTTTATCAAACAGTAGTAAAACTTTTCTTTTTTTTTAGTCATAAAAGTTTAGCTATAAAATGGGCGTCTAAACTAAAAAGATCATCCTGTATATTGTATGTAAACATTTTAAACTCACCGTGGTCAGCATATTATGTTTTATTTATTCACGTCAGGAACGTACATTTTTCGACACGGATCGAGAAACAAGAATAATATAGGTATATAATATTATTGAAATCGTACATGGTTTATCGAATACATTTTACGGAACATATAACATATAAGTTATACCATTATAGGCTAAAGTATATTATTATTATAATGTTATTAAATTATCGGCTGGACGTGTCTTGCGAAATTGCCTCTTTGAGTGTAATAATTTGTAGCTGGCCCCGACGTACGCGTGTTCTGATCATTGTCATCATCCACCGCTGTGTGACGTTTAATTAATGACGTTTTCGAACGATTCCATACGTATAAATACGGACTCGATTTCAAGACGGGCGTCATCTCGCCATTTATCAACTAAGCGAGCGAAACTGATCCTTCAAGCCTTCATCCTCACCCTTTGCTCTTGTCCGTCCATCCATCGTCGTTTAATTCAAAAACCGACGGACACGGACATTTGTCATTTTTCATCGTCTTCGACGACAGGTGCAACGCGTACGCGAAAAACGATATTCGTCGCACCGTCCAAATATCATCCATTGCCGTTTCGCTTTGTCACCCACAACCGTAGCTATGATTTACTATAATAATCGGTACACTTAATTTTATAATATATTATTATAATTCCGACTACCGTACGTTCTCGCATTACTGCGTCCAAATACGTGCGCCGCACGTGAAAATCTGTACAGATAATATTATCATTCCCACATTAATATTCGAGCGTAACGTCATTTTTAGAGTTTTTTCTCATATTATATTATTCGTTTCGAATTAATCGACAAGTCCTTTACATAAGGAGCTGTTCAAAACTCTCAGAGTGGTCACAGAATAACAAAAATCTCATTTTGTATAGGTATTGACACTAAAAGTAAATCATATTGTGTGTATTATTATTATTTTTTTTTTTTTGATTATTATTAATAATTATAATTATTATCATTACTGTCATTTACGTCTCGTTTTCACGACCGGAAAGTCATAATCGTCTCTCCAAGAGCGCGTTCACCAACACTCATATACTGACTGTCGTATTGTCTGCTATTACCATTGCACATCCGGCTCGCCCTCCGGATGTTTCGTTTCCTACGAATAATTTTATAACACATATACACAGACACAATACATAATCTAGAATATTAATATCACACGCAATTTGGTATACTAAAACTTCAACCATATTTAACTAATTTTCTATTAAATAAATACACAAACGAAAAGGTGGTCATCTCCCACGAAAAATTATCATTGTATTTTTCTCAACATTTCGTTATTGGTTTTTAAAATTCATTTAGATTTTTCAAACATTGTTACTGCAGTTTTAGACATTAAAAACCTTATGTTTGGGGTAACATTATTGGTTTTATATTCTACCACTAACGCAAAGCAATGTAATAGTATATTTTGTGGAAAGCGCATAGAGATGTTTTTCAAACGAATTTCGTGGTTACGATGCGCATAACACGCAATGCGGTATACCAAAATAATATTATTTTAACGGATTACATTGTATAGTTAAATATTTCTTTAACTGCGTATTGAATGATTTTTTTTTCTAAGTTTTTATTTTTTTTCGTGTCATTAATCACACTTACGATTGTTATTTCATTCGTTACGTTTAAACGACCTATTCTTCCCAAACCACTTGAAGAATCTTTAACTCCCCCATCATAACACAATTTCAATCCCTGTATTACGAGTCACTATATTAGTTTATGTACAATATAATAATATTTATCGTTATATGTTTAACTGTGTGGCTTTAGGAAAGTATATAGGTACGCGCTATAATATCTTCCGGTACGTCCACGACTCACGAACGGGTGAATGAAATAAATCAGATTGCGCCACACAACGTGAGAAATCTGACAAAAAACATCGCGATAATAGTAATAAAAATTCCGTACACAATTCATTACAATAAATATAGTGTCGCCATAGTGTGTTTTCGGAGCTCATCTACACGCGAAGCCGGTAAAAGCGAAACGTGTACCACCCAGACCGATGTTAATTTGACGCGCACCATTGTGTAAAATTTCCAGAAAAACATTATATTCTGGGATGCGTAGGTAGTTCTATTTAATTTCCTCGTTTGAACAAGTAAAAACTCGTATACCACTAAATTATAGATGAGAACCGTGTAGATACTGCCATGATTGTTTATTCTTTTTTTAAATTTGGACTACAGCCTAATTCATCTTGTATACGGCATATACATATATTATATTATGTATATAAAGCTTAAACGCCGACTGACATCCATTTTTCAATCATTATATTTCCAAAAATGGATCGAAACGACTACTCGACTTCTGGTCAGATAGGTACTCGTGGTTACATTAATATCTATCAATACATCGTAGCGTTGTGTAATAAATGTGTAAACTTGCTCGTATATGTGTGTATATTTATATATATATATATACAAATGTAGTTTACATAATTTATATATACATTCTATTTTTTTAATTTATGCTAATCCATTAAAATATAATTTCGCCTGACATTTTGTTGACGCGTGTTTATTGTAATACGGTTCAAGTTCATTTGAGAACGGTCGAGTGGAATAAAGAAGGCCAGCAATCAAACCAGTAAGTTACAGGTTTCTATTTTATTTTATTTTTTCCATAATTTCTAAACAGGCATTATTATTGTCATTGTTTACGAGATATTGAAACTTGGTGGAAACCACAACTTGGCGAAAACCGGTTCACGGGTAACAATTCAAATCGTTATTCCAGACCGGTTCAAATCAATTAAATTAATAATATCGCGAAAGCCATCAATGCGAACAAAATAACATAAAAAAAAAACTTATAATAACGAACAATACCAATCGGCAATCACTAATCATCTGCGAAATGTAATCGTCCGGATCTCTGATCAAAATGTAATCCGATTATATTGAAAAATGACTACCTATTCGCTTCCGTGCGATAAGCTCAGTGCTCATCGAGTCATTTATGATAGAATATTTGATATTTCTATAATCATTTTAATAATGATTTATAATGCAATTTGTGTTTAGGTATTCTTATACGATACGATTAAATTAATTGATTTGAATTCGTAGATAATAAAGTTAGCTCCACCATTTTCTGCAAATCAATGGCAATATTTTTTAATTTCATATAATTACGAATTTATTGCTCAAATTTGAAAATTGCATAAGCAGTCGAAAAACAAATTTTAATATTCTGAGGCAGCTAATTCCATGCAAACCAACTATGTAATTGACTCACAAAAATTATAACTAGCCCCAAATAGTTTTTTTTTTTTTTTTTTAATGTTATATATTGAAATAAAATAAGCAAAAACGTAGGTACTTGCGTATTACAACAATTTCAACTTATTGCGTGTTAAAACGTCTCAGAAAATTTTTATGGTCTCAAATTAGTACATATAATATTAATACAACAAGTGTGTTGAGCAGTTACAAAATTATATTGCATAAATAGTAAATACGAATACTTTCGTTTAGCCGCTAAACTTTAGCGTAAACTATCAACGTCAAATAAACAAGTATATTTACTTGTGACAGAAAAACAAAATTTTTATCTCAACCTTTTATAGACTGCCAAGCATTATTATTATTATTATTATTATTATTATTATTATCGTCATCGCCATCACCGCTGCATTACACACGCACACGCACGCACACATACACACGTCATGTCAGCATAGGTGCACACGGTATTATTTGCATAATTAATAAATACGAATATTTAAATACCGATAGGCAGGTACTTGTATAAGGCCTACGGGCGCAAGTTTGTAGAGAGGCCTACGAGGACAGCATCAGCAACATCAACATCAGTGGTGCATATAATATTATTATATACCTACATAGTGGGACGATGTGTTTGCGCCCACAGAGCTTTACCTCCGCGACGATGTAGGACTCGGATAACACATGCCAAGACAACAACCGCGGTGTGTGGTTTGTAGGTAAAAGCGGTTATTACCAGAGCGGTTCTTATGTACCTGCAGAGCTCTTGTCGCGATGAGTTTGACCAAACGCACATTCAAGTACAATAGTATAAAGTAATCACCGTTTGTCACGTGACAGGTTTTTTTTTACCATCGTCTGCTGTGTAAAATAGTATACCTAAAACCACTTATTGTGTTACTATATTGTTATTATTATTATTATATAAGCAAGTAGGTTAACCATAATATTAGAATATTATACTGCTGTCATATGGTAGGCGTATCTTTTATATTTAATGGTAGATATTAGGAAGAAAGTTCGTTATGATCAATAACTTTTTTTCTTATTTATGTTTTTGAAATATGATTAATGTATCATAGAACTGAAGTGATTATAATTCTTAACTCGTTATATTTCTTGGTTTCAAACAAAATATATTTACGTAATTCTTAAAAACCTAAAAAGTGTAATTAACTCATCGATACTTTTTTTTAAGTTATTGATTTTTGCACTTTTTTAATATTGTAATATTATATTTAGTGTGCGGATAATAAACTTATCATACTTTCGATTTTTATTATAACAATTATATTTTGAATCTATGCACAATTACGTGTTTAGTTGAAAACATTTCAAATAATTAATATCACTATGTCCTATAATTGTAAAAAATGAAAACTAATGAAAAATTTAAATTTCCGAAAGTATATAATCTGTACGTTGCAGAAGACATCTCGGGCGCGTGAGTTGAATTCACAATTTTTATTTTTTTAAGACAAACACTGTCAACTATCGTGCACTTGTACCTATACATTATTATCATGTATATAAATCAAATATAAAAGCAAAAAAACATTATAAATAATAATATATAATGTAAATGTAATCTTACGTCTGAGAGTGATGGAAAAACGGTATTTCGATAACAGTAAAGAAGACGAAAACAGAAAATAAATCAAAATAAACATACCAACTTCAATGACAGTGTACAAATGCCACTAATTGGATACGTACTCATCTATATAGCATAATATTATGATTTATGTTCACATATTCACTAACGACAGAAATTTAATCAAATTTTAAAAGGTGGATTTTCATTAAAATATACTAACAATATTCACATAAATACACTCCTTTCTATAAATATTTTGAATATTGCTGTAGCCCTTGTCGTAAATATCATGTAACCAGCAATAATACATAAGGCATTTAAACAAAAATAATTATATGTTATTCAGATATATATATGAATAAAAATGGCCCAAAACCCAATAATATTGATTAGTTATATAATAGAAATAAGTTTATTAAAACATATTATAAATAGAGAGAGAGTATAAATATATAAACAAAAACAAAATAAACATAAAATGTATTAGTAATAACAGCTGTAAATTGACTCTGTAGATAAAGTGTACAATAAGAATTCTAAATTTTAAATAAAGGCATAACATTGGTGTTCTTGATAAAAAAATACAACGTTCTTAGAATTGGGGAGTTAGTGAAATAGTTTGTACAATAAAACAATTTATAAAAAAGAGAAACTGAGCTACTATTGTAAAAAGGAACATTAAAAAGGGTGGAATTTAAAAAAGAAAAGATAATTAATATAACTAATAATTTGTTTATGTTTAATTATTCACGATATAATTAAAGCTTTAAAATATTTAAATTTGATCTAACTAGATTGTAATTATGGTTTTCTATGGATATATTAGATTTATAAATTTAAACTACAAAAAACGATTCTGGATACTTGAGATACTGTCAATACCTGATTTAATAAATGGACACCATATAATACAACCATGCTTCAAGATTGATCTAAACAATGGGTTATTTAGTACATAGTATAAATTATTATGCATTTTTAAATTAAGATGAATAGCGTTCTACAAATCCTAAAACTTTTAAAACTTTGCTAATAGTGCTTTCTATATGTTGATTAACATTAAAGTTTTACAAAAATGTTTTACCAAGATACTGATTCGGTTTGATTATTATTTATAGAATATGTGAATTTTGTAGATAATCATGACTTATAAAAATGCATATACCTAATAGAGTATCTAGCATTTATAAATATGTAGACTCATACTCTATTTTCGAAACTAATTAAATAAATTAAATATTGAATTAATTTTGTAAAATATAACAATCGTCAATAGAGAAAAAACGAACATAAATTTTTAATCATCCACAAATAATAAATATTGACTATTTAAGAAGACTTAAGAGATTTCATAAATACATGTAAAGAATAAAAATTGAGATAAATAATCTCATGGGGAACGAAAGATGGGGCTGACATAGATAAATATATATAATCAATAATATTTTTATAAAAGCAAAAAACTAACATATATGTTAAATTTTTAATTTTAATAAAATTAAAATGAGATGAAATCTGTCGGCTCTAAAAATAGACCAAAATAGAATTAATTTTCGTGGTAATTAATGAGTTCTGGTCGACAAAACACGTTATACTTTTGTATACCTAATCATTACGACATTATTTCGTCCTTTAACGATTTGTATACGTTGTAAATTAGCGTTCGATTTCGTTTTTTTCTCATGGTTTTTGTTTTTTTCATTATTATTATTGTGCGATCGATAACAATACTGTCCGATTAAATTTTATATTACGCAACGGCCGTACCTATATGATAATAACATGCATATTTACATAAGGATACATTGGATACTCATAATTGTATTTTTGTTTAGGATAACTTTAGATTCAGCAATTTGAAATATTATTTTTCATTTTATCGTAGTGATGTTTAATGTTCTTTGTTCTGCTTAAATTATATTTTACATTACAGACGTTCTGAAAAATATCTAGAATATAGAAAATTTAAAATAAAAGTCGTCATACACCTCAAAAATCACTATGATAGAAAATAATTCTTTTTTTTTTTAGTCATACAAATTTAACTATAAAATTAGTGTATAAACTAAAAAGGTAATCCTGTATATTGTATGTAAACATTTTAAACACACCGTGGTCAGCATATTATATTTTATTTATTCACGTCAGGAATGTACATTTTTCGACACGGATCGAAAAGCAAGAATAATATATATATAATATTATTGGAATTGTACATGGCTTATCGAATACATTTTGCGGAACATGTAACATATAAGTTATACCATTATAGGCTAAAGTCTATTATTATTATAATGTTATTAATTTATCGGCTGGACGTGCCTTTCAAAATTGCCTCTTTGAGTGTAATAATTTGTAGCTGGCCCCGATGTACGCGTGTTCTGATCATTGTCACCATTCACTGCCGCCTAACGTTTAATTAATGACGTTTTCGAACGATTCCATACGTATAAATACGGACTCGGTTTCAAGACGGACGCCATCTCGTCATTTATCAACTAAGTGAGCATTGTATTATACGTCATAATACATTATATTAAACAAGCAAGCCTTTCGCGAGTCCTTTGGTACACCTGAAGTCGAGTCAAAGCAGTTGAACGCGCGCAATCCAAAAACATACATCATAAAGTGCAATAATTTATAATTTATGTACAATATTAATACGATGGAACGACGTCGGTTCGGTTGTACCACGCTCTCGCGCACACATACGACATTGATGTTAACAAACTGTAAGTCCTGTTTCGTGGCGTATAATATAATATGATAATAATAATAATAATAATAATAATATGACATATTCGTGTATGGTTTACCTCCTTATAGTAATAGTAGTCCGGACTCCGATAAGCGCGTGGGCTGCAGCAAGCCTAGGCGGTGCGCGTAAACCAGTCGTTATAAAAAAAAAAAAAAAAACGACGTGGGGCTGTGTAATAACGCGAGATAAAAAGCGAACTCGTTGCGTAATTTGGAAGTCCTTAAAAACCAAATATCACAATAACACGCTTGGGTCCGAGTAATTGGATACGCCTGTGTGCTTTGTCGTCGTTCGAGCCAAATTTCGCGATGAAACCCGTCAGAAGAAAGAGAAAAAAACCCTAATAACACATTTTAATGACTTCTTCGTCTGCCCCATCTCTCTCTATTCCTCTCTTACCGTCAACTCGGTATTGTCGTTTTATATATGTGTTTATGTTCGTGTATGTGTGTGTAAACGGTAATCGATACGACAACGGCTCTTTTATAAACGACTCGACAATTTTCATATTTTTAAATTAAGTTATATCGCCGTGTGTATTTGATATCATTATGTCTGGTAAATTCGACCCTGATATAGTCCAACTAATTCGACTTGACTTCGATAAATTATTGTTGATAAAAAAAAAAAGAACACACATAATTATTTTTTATTAGTTTTTTGTACGCATAATATCATATTGCATTGTTCGATAAACGCCTTTCAGTTCAAGTATTTGCACGCAAGCCATATAATAATAATAATAAATAAAAATAGCAGTTATAACAAAACAGTTCAATAGACGACTGCGAATAATATACATTATTAAACACATTATATTAATTAGGTCTGGCACAGATGCACAATAGCTGGTTTAGAGTATGGACAATAAGTACCTATGTCATGTGTTTATATTGATGTAGATTATTATACACGAAATAATAACACCAGCTACTAGGTACTATGGCGTAGTGTGTGACAATCAGTAGAAAGGTGGTTTTTATTATGTATTTATATAGGAATTCACGGTAGTGGTATCGCGTCAGTAGCACTATGTTGGTCTTATCTACATGCCTACAACTTTTATACATTTTCATACTAGTATTTAATTTGTTGGTATAACACGTACTTAAAATATGTTGAAATTTCAAATTCAGGAGTTCAACTATTAAAGATACTGAACAAAAATAGAAATGACGCGTGTTAGCTTTTTAACGAAATCAAAAGCGGGTTTTCGGATATCTTATAATTCTTATCTCTTTACAAAGACTCAATAAGTAAAAAATTGGTTATTGTAAGTAAGTATCTATATTTCAGATTATAACATTTAGTTCTTATATTTTTCTAAACCAATCATTTTATGAGTCGGCGGTAAAAAGAAGATCGTATATTTTTTTTTTTTGCGTCTACAGCCGGTATGTCAGCAGTAGAATAACGTCGTCGTCGCCGCAAACATAATATTATTGTGTACTTTGTTATCATTGCGAAAATCCTGAGTACATTCATATGCCTACGCAAATCTAAATTTATTACGTCGACCGCATGCGCGCGCAGTTCATTTCTGTGGCACAGACAGCTTTTTTTTTTTATTTTTCTTTCTTCAATAATGTTCATTGGCAATAAATCGTCGTCTGTGCATATATATAATATAATCTATATGTATATAATATACAAATACAATGCATACGTATCTTATTATTATATTTATATAAATCTACCACATTGCAATTCCAGTCACGGACCGGCTTATAGGTGGGTGACTCCGAGCTTTTGGAATGTTTTTATTTACTATCATTTTCGCCCGCCGCAATCAAAACGGTTCATTTCACATTTCGTTTTTATTTTTTTATGTTTTGCGCACGATCTGCGACAGCTGTACGTTCGGCTTCGGTGGTGTTGTACGAACATGCACCGCACACAAATAAATAGGCACGCGTATTATTCGTCGAGAATAGTATATGGAACGAAAATTCTCTCGTCAATAATAATTACAATCCAATAATAATAATAATAACAATAATATTATCATTATGTATACCGCTGCACGGAAACCAATAAATAACATTTGGGCGAAAATAATTCGACGCGCGCGATGGATTCTGGCGATAATAATATAACAATAACGGTCTCGGTCCGGCGGAGAACGAGGACACAGTGAACATAATAACTAATAAGCGCAATATTGTATGGAGACGAAATCTTTTATTGGGGGAGGGGGTTAAAATTATAAAACATTCGTTGCTTCCCACGGTACTTCAAGATTGCGGGCACAGACACTTATTGGTGGCGATAATTTGAAACTCGTATTATTATTCTATATTATGTGTGTGTTATGATACGTACACCCGTAACTAGAGCTGCGTGCATCATAAGTACTCGCATAGGTACTATCCAATAATAATATATTTATATACTCGAGTGTTACGTTCGTTGTATCGCAATTTTACAGATGTTTTTCCAATTTTTTTTTTTTTATATATATAACATGATCAACCACAAGAGTTTAAAATCTCGACCGTGAATTTAATTCGGCAGAACCACTTTTCTGTTAATCCACACTCCATATCAGCGTCTGTCTGTATTTTATGTAATTGTATGTTTAATATTAATCAATGGTTTTCGATATTGTTCTCAGACCTCGTTTCATCATTTTGACGTATATTGATGCCACACGACTGTGACCACGACGCTACAGAATGGAGGTTATTCCTCTGATAAGGAGTTCAGCCACCGGTTCAGATGCGTCCAAAGGCGATAACGGCATCAAAAGACACGTCCAAGAATGGTCGAGACTCGATAGGTTGACCGGAATCTTAGAGCACGCCAGAGTCGAAGCGGACCAATGGACCAATCACACTGCCAACACTAAACACAAATATGGAAAGGTAATAAAAATAATATAATGTGCGTTTGATGCATATTTATTATATCCACACACACACGTTTACATATATATGTATATTGTATAATGTTTAATGTATATTTTGATTGATTAATATTATAATATGATATAATATAACATTATATCGTTTTAAGTTTAAAGGTGTTTCGATTTTATTAACCGGTCGATTCCATAAAAGGAAATTCGTATAGAAACAGATACATAATATTTTATCGTTAGCATTTTTAATAAGTTTTCCATACGAGATCAAAATATGGCAGTTTTTTTTCATCTAATTAATCATCAATCTAGTTTCATTTAAATAACTCATGGTAGCCATCCTAATATTGTAGATCATGCCTCGTATTTTCTAATCGACAAAATGTACATTTATACACGCGTATATAGAACATATAATATTTTATGTACGTTACAAAACAATTCTACCACTTCGAGACGGTTCTTTACACGTAATACTCGTAATATTAAATACCTACCTACCTATCAACGTATTTTAATTGGTATGCGTTGAGTTTTGCATAAATACAAAATTCCCTAATAAATGTAGAATAACAAATGCGGATAGTATTATATACTGACCACTTTGCGACTGACCTCGATAAACTAAATGCACACGTGTTATACGTACGTACGTATATTATGGTATATGACTACACAAAATTATATTAAAATGACATCAAACGCTTTCAAATGGAATATATTACGCTACAAACGTTTCAAACAGTCCTAACCTACAACACAGATTTTAAGGTCAAAAATTCTCGTTAGTGGTATATTTTGACGTACGCTCCGGTTTATTAACCACGAACCGTCTTTATTTTTACACAAACATAATTACTCGGTCGGCCGTGATCCTCGAGTCAATCGTTCTTTAACGACGAATTTCACCTATATATTACGAATATATATATATATATGTATGTGTGTGTATGTGTGCTTGTCGTACTGAACGTCATATCAACAAATGTACGAACTAAATGCGAATTAATCGTATATGATGTAAAGAACTTTTAAAATCTCTAGCATTTGTAAAAGAAAAACTTTCTAGCAACGAAATACGCGACCATAGCGTACACATTAAAATAAAATTAACATAAAATTCCTATTTACCATTTTTTTTGTTTTCATCTTAAGAATTACAGTTAAAAACCGTCTTATAACATGGCCATCTCATAATATTCTATTTTGATTTTGGTTCAAAATTTTAATTGTTAACAACATATTATATTATGTTGTTCTTATTTCAATAAACGAAAGTATTAAAAAAAAAAAAACTAGAAAAATAATATTAAAACGCAGGACTGACTGAATTGAATCGAAAAAACATATCGACAGCTTATTACAACCAATGTAGCTCTCGTCTTGATTTCAATTTCAAGGAAATCGACGAGGGTAAAACTGTAGTTGTAATGATTAAAGTTTGAATGCGCACATTTACCTGTACAGTATTATTATAATATTGTTGGCGTTTATAGGTGGTAGACAGACGCGCTAGGAATCTCGCTGACGGCAGTAAAGAAGAGACTCAACAGACCAAACAGCTCGAAGTGTTTCAAGCTCACACTGCCGGATGCTCGGTACAAGTAATCAGATCTCAAACAAGTACCACCAGTTCGTGGCACAATTCTAGTGTAAGCCATTATAATATACGTACTCTGCGACTAGGCCGCCGCCGTGTTCGGCGTTACGGCCTCACGGTGTCCGTCTCGTTGTTTATTGACCGTCTTGCTCATGACGACATATTATTTTTTCGCCTGCATTCTTATGTGAAATTTATCTCGTTTTTTTCCTTACAGGCTAGTTCGAATACATTCCAATGGCCGTCTTCAATATTCGATAAAAAAGACAATCAGTTTGATCAATTACGAGTACGTTATTGAAAAGAAACATGTACTTATAAAATGTTTCAGAAAATATTTGATAAAAAAAAAAATGTACGAATAGTACTTTTTACCATTTTTAATTGAAAAACCTACAATTATTATATTATTATTTATGAGTTTTACAGTTTAAAATATTTAAAACTTCAATAAACTTTTAAATTTCAAAAGTAGGTGCTTTATCATGGCTTATTGCGTCAATAAATTGTTATGATTTGAATTGATCGCACTAATTACACGTGTTGTTTACTAAACTTAATTAATTAATTACTATTTTTTTTTTTTTTTTTAATCAAAAAAAGTTAGAGCTATGATTGTATATATCATAAGTAGTCAACTTGCGGGTCGCGAATCACATATGGGCTCTCGTCATTGTCAGATGTGACTCGAGTCTTATTATTTACAAAATCAAAATTTACTTAATATTATCATGAATTTTAATATTTTAGGTATTAACTTGTAAAAAATTATGAAATTATATGAAAATGTCTATAAACATTTTGGTTCTTGTTATCATTGTATTTATCTATGTAGCCCGCGAACCTATTCATGTTGGCCACCCCTGGTAATATATATTTCAACTAACTAAATCATTTATTAAAAAATTATGACGATATAAGAAACAAATCGATGAAAATAATATATTACGTATGTGTAGTTATCGAATATTTTGTCTATTAGAATTAATTAATATTTCATTAAATAAAAAAATAATAATAACAATAACGATAATTATTTAATTATATATATTATATTTTACAGTTGGAACATAGTCCTTTAGATGTGAGTTCACAAAAAAGTAAAGCAACCGTAGGTCGTAGTGGGTCAATTAGCACTAGACGACCACCTACTCGTAGACCACAAGCCGTTACATCGCAATTACCCAAATTAGAGAGTATCGACTCTAGCGACACAATAGAAACGTCTAGTAGCTTAAACGAAAATGTTGAAGAATCAGTTTCAACAAATTTAAACCGGCTAAAAAGTTGTTCTAACGATGAAATACGTAGTGACATCAACGAATCCGATGAGCCACTAGACCGAACTTCCAGATTCCGGAGGTCGTTACAATTTGCGCAGTCCAAAAATATAGAATCCAATCACAAAGTTGCTGGAGAATTAGAAAATGTATTGAAAAAGGTTCTAGGTAAAAAATTGCAAGCAGTGGACGGGGATATTGTGGACGAGTATTCATTGATAAAACCTGCATCTCCATTGAAGAAACCTACTTTCATCACGGTGGAGAGCCTCAAGAAAACAAAAAACAATTTACGACACTTAAACGAAGACAAGAATAAGGACGACGATGGAATAGAGACAGACGTGAAACCCGCAGGAGATTCAAAGAGTTTAGACTATAGGGGTTCAGCACTAACTCGCACCGAAGAATGGTACAACAGACGCAAATCATACGGATTCGAGAAGGTAACGTCGGACCACAGCGGAAAGTATGCCACAGATCCATCGGCAATGGATTCGTCGACAGACAGTGGTATTTGCCGATCAACTGAAAACGGCCTATCAAACTCAAGCAGGCAGTCATCAGTCGATCGTGAATCTATCGCCGATCTAGTCAAAAAGTATTCAAACAAAGAGATCAACAACAACACTCAGGCGCATGCCTACAACACGACTGTAGTCGCCAAAGGAAAGATTCTTGAAGCCATTAATAGCTTAAGGTCCAAATCAAGTGCTTATTTCGATGTCGTCAAACCTAGCGACACCATTTCGGAGTCCACGGAAAACGAAGAGAGTGAAAAAGAACAGGTTAAAATTGAAATTATTTATTGATTCTTGTGTATTAAAAAAACAATCTATCAGTCGTTTATGCTACTGTATTTTTCAGGTGTACATGAGACGACTGTCGGTTGGTATGGATATGACGTTGGATAAAAATAGAGACGAAGTACCAAAACGTCATTCGATAGCCGTAGTAAGCGAAGTGGCAGACAGAGATACCGGCGTCGACAAGAAAAACGGCAACAAGAAAGTAGAGTTTTGTAGAACCGAAGTACATTTTGATGCGACTCCGGGTAAGATAAACATTGTTGATATGGAAGACAAACCTGCCCCGGCTCAACTGTATCGACCAAAAAAGAGGTAAATCAATGTTTTTCGATATAATAACACGATTAATTTAAATGGTAATAAAATAAATTTGTTCTTTGTACGAATACAATTTCTTAAATATTCTTTTAGGTCAATTTAATTATTATTGATGTTTTTACTAATATTATTATTATTTAAAAGCTTAAAAGTATTTAAGTTGCATTATATTACTTATATTTCGCATGAATTTGCGATTTAGGTATAACCGTCCACCCGAAAAAAGCAGTCACGGGCTTCCTGAATACCGTTTCGGGGATGATGTGCACAACGTGCACAATGATATCGTCTTGCAGATCAACGGAACTGGAAACCAAAACGGCGGAAGCAGCGGTAATGAGTGTCCGACAACGGAAGACGAAACTACAGACACAAGTAACAGTATGCCGAAAAGCATACTGAAACGACAACAGCTACAGCAACAGAAACAGCCGCAGCATCAGCAACAGTCACAGCACCAACAGCAACAGCAGAACGCAGCCGATAATTCCAGTGGGGTCGCATCTGACAACGGCATCGAAGTGAGGATCTCCTCGACGGAATCTACGCCCGTAGACTGTAGACGAGCGTCCTGGTCCGTGGCCGATAGGGTGAAACAGGTAGAAGCCGTAGGGTTCTCGACCCGAGTAAACTTCACCGAGGGCGAGACGACAGCTGTGGGCTTCGACCCGGCCGATCCCAGGAAACAGCGGTACTCGTACAACGGATCGGCTTCGCCGGTTTGGTACCAGAACAATGGCAACAATCCGTCGGTCACCGCAGGTACGGTATACCCGACGTTACCTAACTTCATAAAACACTATAACAAGCTGCACTTGCAAATCTGTCCGGGAATGGTTTGATTTTCACACAGCTTGGACGACTTACACTATTCTCTGAGTCGTGTAAGTCGAGTTAGCCAAATAAAGCTTGCACTTAGACGCTTCGCTTGTTCATATAACACGTCACGCTTTTCACGTAGGCCCGCTATTATAAAATAATATTTAAAATAAATTTTAAATACATTTTGACGAACTTCGGTAATCAAACCGATTTATTTTGTGAAACGAAAGAAAATGGTATTTTATACGAAGTCTTTTATAAATAAAAATATTAAAAGTTTATTATTATTATAATGTCTTTAAATGTGTTTAACATAATATATCATAGTTAATTTTTATAAATATTTTCATTAATTTATAGAAATTATAAATCGGGTGAGTTGCGAAAAAAAAATTTAAAATTATAATAATAATATTATAGAGTGAGTTTGAGTGCCAGAGAAATGTTTGTTTAAAATATTTCTATTTATACAAATTTTAATTTATGAGCAGAATGGTAGTGCCATTAGTATTTCAGAGTATTTCGGTTTTATTTCAAAAAATATAATTTTGCGACTATAAAAAATCATAAACATTTATATGTACAATGAAAATTCAACAGATAACGTTTAAAATAATAACATACCTATTTAAACGAGTATTTTTTTTTTCAAAATGTCCATAATATAAAAAAAAGTACATTGAAAATATATAAGCAAGTTGTTAACAAATCCTAAACAAAAAATTCGAGTTTTGAGTAAACTGAGTGCACTTAACAATCTTTTTTTATTTTTATTTTTTTATTTCAACGATTTATTATTCCTTTTAAATGTTAAGAACTCACCCTAGTGATCCACCCAACACATGTATCTCATTTTTTATACTTAATTTATTTTAATTAAAACTGTATAACCTATTTTAATTTCTAAGCGTAATTTATTATCTCTACAATTCCAACTTCCAACTTCCAATACATAAGTTGTTGAGTATAAAATAATATATGCACAGATAATCTATTTGTTCACCGGCACTTACTATAATATGTAACCAAATTAACTCACAAGCCATAATACTTATAAAATATAAACATATATTAAATTGAATATTTATTTTATTATTATTTTTTTTTTTTTTTTTGATTAGTTAACTTATTTTTTTAGATAAAAATAGTAAAATATACTAGCACGATCTAACATTATTCGTGTAATTTGAACATATTCGATGTTAAATCGTTTCAACACGTTTTTACAATGGGCACCTCCAACTATTATATAAAAGCATATAACGTATATAAATATATATATTTAAATAGTATTTATTGTATATTGTCAAAACGTTTATGGAAAATTGCACATTTTCTTCTACGGTATTATATTTCATTTTTATTAAGAAAAACAATGTTTTTAATTGTACCAAAAAAAAAATAATGGTCTACACATTGAAAAGCAGCATGAATACTTGGTAAAACTATCACGGACTTTTTAGCGCTTTGTATGTTGATTTATGTTATACCTGTACGCTAGCTCTTGCCGGCTTGAATTAGTGGTATATTTAAACGCAACTGCTAGCCAGCGTATTGTAGTTTGCTATACAAATTATGTGTTTTGTGCGGCTGACGGGGTTTGTTAAACTCGCATCTTTTCACGAAACAAAAATGAAGACATTTTGAAACATACAGACCTCGAGCCGGCTGTACAGCTTTTTGGCAATTGAATTTTTATCATCCGCCGTAGTGTTGACGAGTAGAAACGTATACAATTTTTTTTTTTTTTACTGCATGGTAGTGTGTAGCTGCAGAAATAGCATGTGACGCGCTGTTGTAGAATTGATCGCGTTATTAAGATTTAAGAAAATAAGAGGATGTCGTACGTGCATGATTCGTGATCCATATTATATAGTATAAGACTCTACGCACGCAAACCGCTCAATATATATACAAATAAATAAAATTAGTATACATAGTGGTTCAACAAGCATACTCAACCCCGTTTTCCATTTTAATGATTAAATCATTCAAATTCTCATTTCTAACATTTTTAAATACTCCTAAACGTCGTATTTTTGAATTCATAAGATTCGATGTTTTACTTAATGAGTATCATATTATGAAGATAGAAACTTCTGTTTTTCAAAGGAAAAACCCCTTTTTTTACTGACGATAATTTTTTTGAAAGATTTTACGTACTTGATTCAAAATTTGAATGAGTAAGTACTTTTAAAATCATTAAAATGTTTATACTAAAAGATAATGGTCCTTTAAAATAGTTTTACGGAAATAAAAAATAGCATCTATTATTTATTATACTTGAATTATTTTAATAAATTATAAATATTTAATATTAATAACTAAAATTTTCTAAATACTATAGCCTCCATAATATTCAAACCCATTACCATTATTATTATCTTTATTGACAGAAAAACTCCATTTACAAAACAATATATAGGTATACATAATTGTGTAATAACCTAAGTACAATAAAATTAGGTACGAATAATATAAAATTCACATTCAATTAATATTAAAAAAAAAAAAATAGACCTATTATCCCTAGTACACCGAGTTAAATATCTCAAAAGTTTTTTACATAAAAATGTCCAAATAATTCACTAAATAATTTACAATATAAAAGAATAGAATTGTCATTTGAAAATTATAAGTCTATATGTCTAAAGGACACTCTTTGGCTATATTTTAAAACGCCAAAAATTCTATTTCAAATTACTGCATTATTAAAGAAAAAATGGGATTGAGCATGCTTGGCCGATCACCTTGCATAATCATTAAATCTTTGTCTTAAAATCTAAAGAAACTTTATCAACGGTGTATAACAATCAACTCTTAAACCACTATCGTAATACCATCATTCGCATATATTCGTTTGTTTTTCTTTTAATCGTCAACAATTTGTCATTTAACGAGTTGAACATCGGAAAAATAAAAACGATACACCGGAAATAAAGTTTTCGCTCCGCCGCGGTAATTAAAACAATCATTTGGTTATTCTACTTCGTATATATATATTATACATAGTATGTATATCGTATTGTTCAACGAGATCCGTTTAACAGTTTTCACACACAATTATTCCAGATAACGGGCCGACTATACGTTAGCACTATAAATAGTAATTCATTTTTTCGCTACGCGTTCGCGTAAACACGTCGCACGTCCCTGGCGGGGATCGTAACGTTTTTTCGGTTTCTGGTTAAACTGCTTACTTCTTAGAAACTGTGCCCGTCCAAATGCCCCCCTCGGCGTACGACATCCTTTCGACGATAATAATGGTCTCGGGCGCACGTTGCAGATACTTCGGCGAAGTGCCACGAGAAACTGTTGGTGCGAATCGGCGGCGGCGTGTGCAACGCGACCGGGAAACCCAACGCACCTGCCGCCGCCGCCGACCTGTGCGCGTTCTCCCGGTGCTTCAGCGACCAGACGGCGGGCAATCACCTACCGCTGTCGTCCGCGTCGCTGGTGATGAACACCAAGTTCCGGACGACCGCCGAACAGCCCAGCACTTACCTGGAAGAGATGAACACCAAGGTGCTGGGCCGGTTCCAGAAGGCGGTCAGCACGTCGTGGCCGCGGTACGGCCACAAGACCTACCCGACGCCGGCCACCAGGAAGCATAACGCGCTGAAGAGCTGCGCGGACATCAAGCGCGACAGGGCGGCGAACGGCATGCCGGACGTGATCGGCGCCTTGGACGACCTGAGCAAGAGCATCGACGCGCAGATCGTGGACCGCTCCGCCGACCGGCATCACGTGACGCTGATTAAGGTGCGACAGCCGTGCGACGAAATCCACGGCCGGCTGGAATACGCCAAAGATCTCATGAGCACGGACGAGACTAGCGAGGAGAGTTTAAAGGCTGACGAGGAGGTGAGGTCGTACATGGCCGCCGACTGCATAAACGAAGACGACCGGCTACCCGAGTGCAAAAATCTCAAAAAACTCATATCTACTGTAAAAAAAAATATCACTCAATCGCAATGTTCTCAAGGTACCGATGTTATTATATATACGTTAGTATAGGAGTATATTACAGTGAAAGTATATAATGCAAATGCAGTATTTATTATATATATATATTTATAGGTATATCTGGTATACACGTGTTGAGTAGAAGAGAATGTGCAATCGCCTTAACCAAATTATATAGGGACGGTGTATATATATATATACAAACATTGAGGGTTTGGGGGGAGGGGGTGAGTAGGGAAATATACTCGGTACGACCCAATATATTGTTGTGAACACGACTGACCGTGTGACGATGTGACTTTTCAGATAATCGTCTAAAAAAAATGGACGTAAAAACGTACGAGTCGACATTGGTGGTGCCGAACGTCACTTCGGTTTTGTTGAATCACGAGAAACAGTTGGAACCAGAACGCTCTCAGTTCCAACCAGTGAGCGTGCACACCTCGCAAGTGACACACGTTGTGAAACACCAGTTTGAAGACTCTCTCCAAAAACAGCCCAGCAAACGAGTGCCGGTAAAAATCGTACAAGACAATCGCAAGTGCAAGCCTAAAACAGAAGCACCCGTTACCAAAATGTGTGCCACCGTCTCTTTGAAACAGGTAAACATATTGTACGGCTAAATAAACGAAAATACGTTGGTATGTTATGATGGCATTTTGTTCGAAAGGGAATAAAATACCTTTCAAAATTATTTAAATAAAAAATTCTATTACCTAACAAAAAATAGTATTGAGAACATGTTTCCGAACACTGTATAGTAATATTATTCTCACAGTATTCTGAATACTACAAAGAAGCATAACGAGTGTTTTCAAAATATATATAGTTGTAAGTAACTTACTCATTAATCATGTAGAAAAAACTAATCTTTGATTCGTCTTTAATTATAAATGCTAAGATCATTTTCTATGATGCTTTATTTAATTTATATATTGGAAATCAATACTTTAAAAATGTACTCAAAATGAAGTGCTCAATACTTACCAACGCAAAATATCTTAAATACCTTACTTACTGTTACTGAATAATACCAAGTTCATACCTATACCTATTGATTGTAATAATATGTAACGCCGGTTTTTTATGTTTGTATATCTATTTTATAGATACATCAACACAATATGTTAATTATGTGATATTATCGTTGCTTGTTTCAGGTTCCTATGACAGTGCAGCCAAAACCGGTGCAGTGTAACGAGAATAAAAAAAAACCCGCCGAAAAGAAGGAGTCGATATACGGCAACATCGGGTACCGTGCCAACAGTCTTAGGGTTAAAGACAAGCCGACCTCAAATAAACAGGCACAAGACTTGTTTAGCACCGGCAGGGACAGCTGGCTTAATATGCCCAAAGACTTAGGCCCCAAACTCAACAAGTCCAAGGTTACCACTTACAAGTCTCGCGTCAGCCGAAAGGAGACGATAGACTCGGAGGTTTCGGTATTGGAAGAACTAAACCGAGCCGCTGACGAGATACTTAAAGCCGTCAACGGATATACCGACGACGAGGTACAACTCCCGAACGATGCTGGTGATAATAAGCCGAAAACGAATATCGACCACTCGGAGGCGAAACTCAAAAACAAAAAGAAAGCTGCTCGACTTTTACAGCGGGCCAACAGCAGGGAAGCGTTGTTGCACCTGGACGAAGTCAGTTCGTCGGACGAGGACGCTTCAGATGAAGTTCAAAGAGTAAAACCAAAAATGCAAAGGAAAACTAAGACCCAGCCACAGTCCACTACCAATAGTGTCGCCACTAAGACCACAGCAAGTTTTACGAAAAAGTAATATTATGTTTTGTTAAAGTATATTTTCGACTAGGCCACCGACCTCACCCTTAACATTACAAAATATTCTAGTCATATTGCATTTAAATAGTTTTCTAGTTAATATTTTAAGTAATAAAAAATAATAGACTAAATTTAATATTTAATCTAAATTATTATAAGATATATATAAAATTACAGGTGGTAAAATTGATAACATATCTTATGTAGTTATGTGTAATGTATAATCGTCTTAAATTTAATTATCTAATAATTATCGAATTATTAATATTTTATTCAAATCATTTTATCTATTTAATATGTAAGTAATATTTTTAAATATATCTTGAATATTTATTAAAATCACTGAGTGTGTATCTCTATTTAATAATTAGAATACAGATAGAATAAATCTTTTTTACGATATATTTATCGTACACAGTACACTCGCCACTCTCCTACAAGCGACAATAATTAATGATTTATAACCCTATTATCTATTACGTTGACAAGTTAACTTGACCCTTGATAATAATATATCTGTAAATTTGATATCGTTATATCTGATTATATTGCTATCATTCAGGCCCGTATAATAATACAAAATCCACGCCGCTGTATATGCGGTATTGTAAGCCTATAACTGATAAAATTAATAAACAAGAGGTTTTATTTAAAAAAATATATATTATTATTAAAGAATTTTTCCTTCTCTTTTCAGAATCCAAAGTCGCGCACAGAACGTAACGAAAACTAACGTACAGCACAAAGTCCATCCGACATATTACGGAAACGTGTCGAGTTGTACGCAGGCACCGATGAAAGTCCGTAACAAGTCTTCAGAATCAATGGCGAAACGTGAGAGCTAATGTTTTTTGAATGCATTATTATGTCACTGACCGACTGACTTTCATTTTAAATGTTTATAACGTTTTGTAATGATTCTAGAAATCGTCGATCAAAAGGACACTAAAGGAAGGTACCAGTGCAAGATAACGGCCAGAACTTTTAATTCTAAGTAGGTAAACTACTTTTATACGGAACATTTTAGCAAACCACTAAATAAACCGGTAGAATGTATTCTGTTAATATGACATCGCGGTTTTTTCTTGTTCCACAGGAAACTCAAAGGTTCGATCGAAGAAAACAAAAACTCTATCAAAGGATGCTAAATAAATATAATATTAATTATTATTACATTAATATGTTAGAATAAGAATTTTTTGTTAAACAATTTAAACAATTATAAATCTAACTTAACAAAATATTATACTTTGACCATTAATGTTACGCGTTGACATGCGGTTCTAACTAGAGATATTAATTTATATATCAACAATAATTTTTGTTTGTAAAAAAAAAAAATACTCAAAAAAAAAAATTAGGTAAAATAAATTTACATTAGTTTATTTGTTTTTTTATATATATATATATACATATATATTATATACTCGAGTCTCGTTTAGTCTTTCATCGTGTACTACTACTATATATCAACCATTTATTTTTGTTGACTGTACGTTAACATAAAAGTAAGGTTGTTACGCCTAATATGTTAAAAAAATGAATATATATTATATATACTTACTTATGTATAAATTAAAAATAATAATAAATTGTGATTTATTAATAATATTGTTTATTTTTTATTAACCATGTGTTATTGATTTATTTATTTATTTATTTATTTATTTATTTATTGATTTCACTTTAAAATACAAAAATGATAAGAAGTTTAGCAAGTAAAATGGCTTGATATTTTATGACTCGTTCAATCGTATTTAACAAGTAATAGTATATAATTTTAGATTCTAAACGGAGCAATGAATGTATTGATTTTATAAAGGTGTGTGCTTTTTTCTGTCTATTGCCATTTTAGGCAAAAAGAATAATTTGATTTTAAACTTTGGAGGTGACGAATTGTATCTTATTGAAAATTTGGTGGTCAAAAACAAAAAAATTCTCAACACTTTTCAAAATAACAAACCAAATCATTGTAACCAATAGTCTTTGGTGTGTTAGAGTTAGATATATAATCATATATTCATATATTTATTTAACTCGTGACATTTAAGGTGTAATATATTATGCGTTTTTTTATTCTCATTTGTCATAAATTAAAATAAGATATTATATTATGACAAGAAATTTCATTAGAAAACGAAAGATTTTTTTTTTTAACTTCAAATACAACATCATCTAATAAATTAATCAAAAAACTCATAATTTTATTTTAAACAAAGTTTTCGGACATGATAATTATTATTCTGATAGGTAATTACTAATTAGTAATTTAATAAAAAATAGCGTAACAGTTATGTAACATGGCGCTACCTAGCTAACTTCTGATCGAACATGTTCACACACAATTAGCCGTTAAGTATTTTGCCAGTACACACCGTGTGAAAACGACAGTTCATTGAAGACATTAGACATTAGGCATCAACACACCACCGACTACCGAACTCCGTAACACTACGATACAGCCACCTGGCACCTACTATAATAAGAATTTGAAGTTAAATACTTATAAGTATTAATTGTTATGAGTATTTAGTGAGCAATTATGCAATATAATAATAATAACTGTACCGAGTTATGGTTATTTCAATATATTTTAGATCCTTTATTTCTATATTATAACCTCTAACTACAGTAACTATATCCACAGGGTCCCACGACTCTCTCTAGATATATTATACCTATTTAACTAATCGTTCCCCCGACCACGTAACAATAGAACACAAAGAGATAGCGAATAAAGAATTTAATATAATTCTATAATATCTATACATAAATAATGTTTCTAATGATAAATAAACAATACACTTGGTCCCTCGAGATCTCCATTAATCGATTTTTACAGTACTTACACACACCGCTTTAGATTTAAAATCGTTTTACATTATATGTGTAAGATTTGATCGAGACATAAATATCAAGCTGAATGGAAACTATTTTATAGTAATGACAAGAACAATATAGTAACCACATAACTGTTGTTGAACGATCACTGGAAACCATGAGTTACTAATAATTACAGTATAAACTTTATCATTGTCTAACTTTGAAATAACGAGTAGTTGTCGTTCTAATAATAGCCTTAGTATAGTAACAATCATTACAATGGCTGAACAAATGAACGCAAAACTTGTATCGCACAATCACAATCTGCTGATATTTTTATTTCATGGGCAAATGAAGTACATTGATTGATACTGTATAATTAAATACATAAAACCCATTAATTTTACGATAACAATAATTGTTATGATAATCATTAAATTAAATTATTTCAAAAAAAAATATGAAAAAAAGGTAAATTACACAATATTATGAGTAAATAATTTTATAAATATTGATGAAAAATTTTAATTTTATGCTGTACTTATTTAAAATAAAAATCTATTTTAATAATTAAATACAATCGTGTATTAATTAACGTAGGTACCTAAGTAAAACTTTTGATTACAAAGCCTCAAAAAGCAAAAAAAAAAAAAATGTATCAAAAAAAATTTGTTAAATAGAATCATAGATTTAATAACATTTTGGTTATGGTTCTCAAAAATATTTCCATTAAACAGAAAATGTTTAATGAAAGTTTAACTATAATATTAAACACTTAATATACAATGAATTGACTAAATATTTTTACTAACTTCATATTTTTATTAACTATTAATTATTATTATAGTAGGTATCATTTATATAATAAAATAATGTATCTTTTTCTTTTTATCGCATCAATTTTAAATTTTTAACAATATTAAACACCTTATCAGAGTAATGTTAACATTACTCATTTAACATAATATACAGTATACACTGGAAACATTATCTTATTATATAAAACGTATATATATATATAAAATAATTTATAACTACTCGCTTAAAATGTATGAAAGATTATCATCTTATGATGCTATTAGACAATACATGTAAATATTTTATACACAACATTATAAATTACAAGTGATCATATTATTAAGCATTCTTCCTACAATTATCTACTATACTATACTTAATACACAACCAAAATTAAAATATATAAAAAATTCTTATTAAAGAATTTAAATTTAAAATTAATAATAATACATTTTTTTTTTTTTTTTAAATAATGACATTTACATAATTTATGTAGATCAAATTAAATATTTCACTTATGGCATGTTATTATAATGGCTTTTACCATGTTATTATGTTTACACCACTTTTTCAGCCTGTCCAATTTGCATTTATTAACCGACCAGTATTTTCTAGTACTGTTGTCAAATGTTGAGTACTTATCAAACTATTATTTTGCATTCATAAGTCATAACAGAATTATTTATGTTTGTGATTTTCAATTCTCCTCTCTTTTCTTATATGACATTTGTAAAATTTTCACAAAACGTTACATAATAAACATCAAATGTTCTACCACACAACCATTTGTGAAGGAAATGTATTAAAATATGGTGATATATATTTATTTCAAAACATACAACTTACTATTAATTAATGAATAAATTGTTTACTTCTTATTTATTAACTTTATATTTTTAAAGTAAATGATAACATATAGAAAATAATATTTAAATAATCCCTAAAGAATATTATACTATACATTAATATCTAAACATTGATTTTCAATATATTATTAAAATAATGTAAATATTTATAATATTATTTTTTTAAACAAAATTATACTAAATTCAAAAATTTTAATTTTAGAATTATTTTAACTTAATGATATACTTAATCCAATTTTACATATTTTATCTTTAATGAAAATAAATATAAGAAATATTTTTTTCTAAAAATGTTGATGCATAAATATCAAATACTAATCCGATTTAAAGTTGAGCAATTATTTTATATTTACTTATTATGATTGATCTAAGTACTAAAAAATGATAAATACCACATTTTTTTGAGATTATCTCATATTTCTTCAATTATATACATAAATTATTACATTAATAATAAATTAACTATCGATTTAATGGTTAAGAATTTGCATATCAGCCATTTAAAAAAATATTTTGATAAAAAACATTATGGAATTAATAACAACGGTCAATATTGAATATTAACAGACGAAAAAGAACAAAAAAAAATGTTTAGATATTTAACTAAAAATAATAAATAGTTCCGTGGTAATGATTGAAAGTCAAAATCAAATTTACCTGCAATTTTTGCAGAAATTGTTATTCAATGATTACCATCGCCTCATTACTCAATATATATTTCTCACTAGTATAAAAAGTATATTATTGTAAATTAAAATAATTTAGACAAGTAGCAAAATGTTTTTAACAAATTATAAGTTCTGTTTTAATACACAATTTCCTTATATCATTCATTAAGATTGTTGTTATATTTTATTTATTTATTTATTTTTTTTTTATTAGTTAAATTATTAAAACAAGCGTTCTTCTATGTAGTCAAAGACATTATTATTCTAAATAAAAATAAGTTACATTTTAAATGATCTTAATTCTAAAACGTACGATCAATTAAACTATACGTAAGTTTGAAATTATTTCACTTTCCAATCATTATTTATATTATTAATTTTAATTATTAATATTAATAATATTTTAATTTCAAAAATTGTAGCTTAAATTGTAATTATCATGAAACATAGCGTAAGAAAAAATCTATAGTAAATATAATACTATAATTAAAAAATAATTTATTCCAAATTTATATTAAATGGCATAATAGTAAGTGACATCAATTTAATTATACAAATAGAGAGATATTGACAATCATGCCCTACATACTCACAAATATAAAGTAATATAAATTCTTAAACTTAAGATTCATAAATTAATGTAGAAAATGCCATTTTCGTTTAATTATTAAATTCTATACCATTTCATTAATTCCTCTTATATAATATGAACAAATAGTGCATAACACATGTGATCAGTAAAACGTGGCTTACTGCAGTTTCCTACCATTAAATTTTCCCACTGAATATTCAACGTAATTTAATTTAGTTTAGTACCTATATATAATTTATCAGGACAAAACTATAATTTTTCTGAAATTTAATTCCAGTTTCAGGTATGTATTTTTTTCAATATATTTTATTCAGTTGTCAATATTATAAAATTCTATTAAATTTTAATAAATGTTTGTATATTGAGGTTTGAAAATATTTTAGATTCTGAACGAAGTGATGAATTTACTGATTTTACAATGATGTGTGTTTTTTTTTTTTTTTTTGTGTGTCTGGGTACAGAATAAGTAGTCGAAATAATGCTTCAATTTCAAACTTCGGGGGTGGTTTCCGATGGCAAAGTGAATATCTTTGGTGCATCCTTGGGCCATTATACAGGTAAAAAGTAAACATTTTCCAACAGTTTTCAAAAAATATGAGAAAAACAAAAAAAAAAATGATGGAAAAACGGGAATATTTACGCAAAACCAGTTTTCGACCAAATTGATTTTTTTTTATGGTTGTAATTCAAAAACTAATTACTGTAAATACTTGAAATTTTCACCAAATGTTTATGTTAATGTTATCTATATACAGTTTAATTAAGTATAATCAGTATTGAAAGTACAAGATAATGGTAACTTATAACCTATGTTTCAAGTGTAATTATATAAATCAACATCCGATCACACATAATTTTTTTCAACCATCATGATTTGGAAAGTCATAAAGAGAGACTATTTTTCTAACACTATCGACAAAACTTATATTAAAATTCTAAAATTTAACATACACATAAGCTATTATTATACATAATACTGCATTATATTACATCTAAGCATTTAAGCATTTATAACGTTTGGACAATACTTATAAAATAACTAAAACTATTTTTAAAATTGCTAAACATTAATCTACTCTTATAATAAAACGAGGGTATTTATTGTAAATAATAATTTTAACAAAAAAAAATATTATCACGCTGAAATTAAAAAATAATAATAATTACACTATTTGCATGAAACTGTTAGCAACCGATGGAATTCAAACGTCGAATAAATATTTGGGATATAAACAATTAGTTGACTACTGTAATCGTATCGTATCGTACATACAATTCGCACTTAAACATAATATGAAAATGGATCATACCCATAATTTCATCAAAACAATTTTTTTTCCTTATCGTTTCGTACGCTGTATATATTGCAAAAAGATAAAACTATTTAAGCCGATGTACAAATGTAAGGACTGCACTAAAATTTGCCATAGAAAATGCTACAAGATATTTATTAAATCCGAGCAAGCACAAACATCTAAAAACCCAGAACTGATCGAACCAAATCTACAAAAACATGAAAATGAAATCGTTGCCGATGTTCCTACTGAGTCATTGTGTTCTTCTACTAGTGTAATTGTAAAACCCCCTTCACCAACATCAACTCTTTTGAATGTGTCATCGTATCCTGTCAAGTCAAGCCCTTCACAATGTGTTGTGGAAATCGCTTCTAATATAGTTGTAAAACCGCCTTCACCAACACCACCAACTCGTTTTGATCCATCACGGCCGTACATTCCTAAGCGTAAAATCTTACAGCATGTTTCGGAAAGGTCTACGAGATTGGTTGGAAAATCGCTTATGCCAACGACGCCAAAAGTATCCGATGCCCAATCAAGGCTGTACATGGCTAGGCGTAAGTTTTTACAACACGCTACCGAAAGGTCTACGAGATTGGTCGCGAAACCGCCTACACCAACGACGCCAACAGTAACGGATGTACAATCAGGAATGTTCATACCTAGGCGTAAGCTTACGGATACGTCTACGAGATTGATTGCGAAACCGCCTACACCAAAGACGCCAACTTTTGCTGATATGCCATCATGGGTGTTCATGCCCCAGCGTAAGCGTTTTCAGAGTGATGCTAATATTTCCACAAGTGAAGTTATAAAACCACCTTTACCAACGACGCCTATTGTTTCTAATATGCCATCATCTCCCTCCAAGTCTAGTCCATTACCAATTACTGTGAAAACCTCCTCAAGCTTAGATGTAAAACCTCCTTCGCCAACACCACCAACTGTTTCTATTGTACCATCGTCTCCCACCAAGTCTAGTTCATCAGAATGTGATGTGGATACTTCTGCTAGTTCAATTGTAAAACCTCCTTCGCCAACACCACAAACTGTTTCTATTGTGCCATTGTCTCCTGTGAAGTCTAGTCCATTATCAAGTGTTACGGAAACCTCTTCTAGTTTAGTTGTGGAACCACTTTCGTCTACACCTCTCATTGTTTCAGATGTGCCCGAATGTCCATTCAAGTCTGAGTCTTAAAATATTGTAATTAAAAACTTTATTTCCATTTATAAATATTGAAATATTAAACATTTATATATTTAATTGAATACAGAGCGTATTTTATTTAAAATTATTGTGTGCTATTAAGTATTAGACATGGACAATGTGATAAAATTAGCAGATGGTAGACAGTTGACGGAAGAACAAGAATTTTTACGCAAAACCAGTTTTCGACCAAATCGATTTTTTTATATGGTTGTAAATATTCGAAATTTTTACCAAATGTTTATGTTAGTGATATCTTTGTCCAGTTTAATTTTTAAAAAATTTCGTTTCTTTTTGAGTTATTTGTATACCACTGATATTATCGATTTTTATGACAATTTTTTTTTTGGAGTGTCGATAAATTTTTTTTGGCCCAATAAAAATAATTGAAAATTTTATCCAAAGTTCCACATAAGTTATTCTTATAGCGATCAAAAAATTTTAAGAATACATAGGCACAAGTTTTTTTTATTAGCATTTGAAGTTCAAATATTGACAAAAATTCGTTAAAATCATGAATATTTGAAAACTATTTTGTAGGTATAATTCATAAAAATTAATAATTAATTGATTAACCATGACTTTTGCAAATGCGTCCTAATTGAAAAATAAAATATTTGTTTCAAAATAGAATGTATGACAATATTTAAGTATAATATATCCTAGACTGACAAATCATCTCCTTTAGAATCGTTTTTCGTATACAATGATAACTATCATTGCATTCAAATTTAACCTACCCTAGTTCGAGGTTCACCCCACGCCCTAATGTACAGCAGAGCGGTACCCACTTGGCCGCTTTTTTTTTTTTTTTTGATGATGATGATTTTAATGACCACTATTTTAAGTTAGAAAAATGCTGAATGATTTAAATTTCAAATGTTTTAGTCCATTGTTTATTGATTGGTTATTTAGATTAATTAGTTCCTTGGAAATTCACTATTTATTTCATACGAATAGTATACCCTAAGTTTAAGAATAATTTATCTTGCTATAAGAAGTGCACTTCAGTTTTTAACAATATAATTTTATTCCAGAGATCCGGAGACACTAACAATATGTTTTACAAAATTTAATTCTAACACATAATTGCCATAATGTCATCTGACTATAACTCAAAAAACTTAAAAGTTATTTTCTGTATTTCTTTTTAAATATAAATTGCGAATTTCGATAAAATTGGTTACCTATTTTAATTGACATTTGAATGCCTACAATGTAACCATGAACATTAGAGAACATTCTATACATAAAATATATAGTATAGCAATCAAAATATTTAGTCAAGTTCACAGATTATTCAATAAACATGTTTATGAATAACTTTTTGTAACTTCTTATAAAGAAAAAACACAAAAAAAACCAAGTAGCGCTCAATATAGTTTTTTGAAGTCAATGATTTATTATTGTTTTGAAAATGTAGGTACATCATATAAAACTAATACACCATTATATATTTTCTGTGATAATGCCCACGTCTGTTTTTATTTACTATTATTTTCAATATCACTTATTTTACGCGTATTGTTTATTTTCGTTTTCTTTATTTTAGGTATTCATATGTGTAATACATTTTCAACCAACAAACAGTTTCTTCTATTATTATTAAATATTATTATGTTTAGACTGTAATATACAACAAAATATAATATTCCAGTGCAATTATTTTTGTTTGATTTTATTTCAAATTAAAGATTAGTTTTGTTGATATCTTATACTGATTAATAATCAATAATATTAGAAAATGTTAATTCGGGATTAATCGATCGTTACTATATAACTTCAACACAAAACTACATTTTATAAGTGTAATAAAACACCGTAGGTAAATGATATTTTTCCAAATTCTTTTTTATTATTTATTAAATGTACCTATGTATTTTTATGTTAATTAATATATGAAACTACAGCTTACTTACCAGTTACCAATGTTGAAAATCGATTCAGCCGATTCTGCAGGTAAAGTCGACAGGTTTTCAAAAACTTAGCAACATAACAATTAAGTATTGATGACTTCAACATCGTGAATTTTTTTCAGTGCATCTCTGAAAAATTATTAATAATAACAACGTCAAGTTAATGTGTAGATGAACCGCAAAGCTGTGGTTTTAAATAATAGGTACATTAATAAACGTTATCAAAACAAATTTAATAATTATATTTATGTACATCAAATCATTCGTTGTTTAAGAGCCATTTATGCTAATATACACGTCTTTATAGCATTTTCTTCTGTATTTTAAATCGTTATTTTATCTGCCTGAAATAATTTTAGAAAATTATAGTTGAACATAAATAATTGCCGCGTATGCATATAATGTCGTCGATTAATTATTACACTAATAAAATTAATCAATCTAATAATATAAAACGATAATAATAGTATTGTACTATTATATATTATTATTCAAACATTTATGATTGTAATCTCAACTGCGATTATAAAACAATTTAAACGCAACGACGTTTTGCCGCCATTTGTTCATTCGTAATTTCGATGCCGTCATCGAATCCTGATCGTCCATTTCTTGTTTTTCGTTCTTTCTTCCATGAATACCGAAATCACATGCTCGCCCATATTATCAAGACAGTCACAGCGAATAAGACGATATAATAATAATATATTCATTCGCCGACACCGACATTTGATAATATAAAAAATATTCTGAACTACAATCCTCAACCACACGCGTTTTTAGGGTTTGACAAAACTTAACGATTTTACAATATTCCATTAGCGTAACTATACGCAGACACATTCAGTCCAATTGGCTATTCATCACTAAACGTGTGAAACCATGGCCACAATGTTGAAGACCAGTAAATTAATTTGTTACACTTGTAAGTCTTACAGTTTTTTTTAAACACTATTCCCGAATATGACTTTTCTATTGTATCTATGTAGCTATCTACTCTCTTTTTTATTTTCAGTGCCCAAGAACAAATCGCCAGCACATCTGAACCGATACTTTCAGACATTACACGTAAGTATATGCTACCGTGTGAAAATTTTTTTTTTTTTTATCATTGCCGATTGGGTTTTGTGCAGAAATACAATGTTCCCCTGCAGAGATGCTTAAACGACGTCTTAAAAAGACAGAATGCCGTCGGTCCGGTTGTGGGTTGTGCTCGAATGTATGCGGCACCTTCTGAAAAGAAAGTTTTCCAAAGAGTCAAACCTCATTGCAACATAGGCACCATTGGACATGTAGATCACGGCAAAACCACACTCACAGCCGCCATCACCAAAAGTAATGTTTCATTTTAACATATCTGAAGTTTCAATGTACCTATAACACTATTTTTATCAATGGAATTCAAGATTTAATATTTATTAGTGATTATATCCCGGAACATATTTAGAGAAAATATTTTTAATCGATTTTGAAATACAATAATACTTAAATTTTTTTCATATCTACTTTATTTTTATGATATTTTCAAATGTATGTGGGATAAAATAGGATTCCTATAGACGCAAATAGTTTGATGTCACTTTAACGATTAATAAAAATGACGGTTTAAAATAAACTATTATTGCGGTTCAATCCATTAATAGTACATAAATGTACATTAATTATTTTTTTTTTTTTTGTATTCAAGTCAATTTCTTAACATTTTAACTACTACATATTTATTAGCAAATCACATGTAAAATAGACAATTTATTCATCATATAATTGATAAATAAAAATCTTGTTATGCTTACTGTCATCAATATAACTTCAAACAGCATTAATCATTAGTTTTATTAACACAAAAATAATGTATAAGGAAAAAAACTCATTTGAATGTGGTTATGTGGTTAACTACTTACATGGTGTAGGTATATTAAGTGGCCAAATACATGCCAGCATAAAAAATATATTATAATATAATGTTGCGGCAAATTATTTTTTCCTTTGATATGTGAAGTACCAAAGTATCGTCATACTGTTTTATGATATGGTATAATAAACACTGAAATATTTTTGATTTGATTTTGGAAGTTAGTAATTAATATAATATAGTACCTATAATATTTATACTAAGTCGTTTATTTATTAGTTTTGTCATCAAAAAAAATGGCTAAGATGAAACAATATGCTGACATTGATAATGCGCCTGAAGAAAAAGCCCGTGGAATCACCATTAATGTTGCTCATGTTGAGTACGAAACTGAAGCTAGACATTATAGCCACACTGATTGTCCAGGACATGCTGATTACATTAAGGTAACAAAAATAAATAAGCAATGAAATATTTATTTAACTTACCAAGTAATTTATTTATTTCAATTTTTTTATAACCAGAACATGATCACTGGAACTAATCAAATGGATGGAGCTATTTTAGTAGTAGCTGCAACTGATGGTGCTATGCCACAAACCAGAGAACATTTATTATTAGCTAAACAAATAGGAATCGGTCATATTATTGTATTCATTAATAAAGTAGATGCGGCTGATTCAGAAATGGTTGAATTAGTTGAAATGGAAATTAGAGAACTACTGACTGAAATGGGTTTTGATGGGGATAATTTACCAATTATTAAAGGTTCAGCACTATGTGCCCTTGAAGGAAAAGAACCTGAAATTGGTAATAAAATCAAAACATTATATTTCTGTATTTCTTCTAAAGATGTAATTTATCATTTTATGTGTAGGAGCAAAAGCTATTGAAACTCTACTGAATGAAGTAGATAAATATGTTCCACAACCAATTCGAGATTTAGATAAACCTTTCATGTTGCCAGTAGAACATGTTTACTCTATTCCAGGACGTGGTACAGTAGTAACTGGCAGATTGGAACGTGGTGTAATTAAAAAAGGAAATGAATGTGAATTTGTTGGTTATAACAAAGTTTTAAAATCTACAATTACTGGTAATTATATTTAGTGTTTATTAATTAAGTCCACCATTGATATAAAAGAGATTGATAGGTACTAACGTACAAAAATTCATTAATATCGGTTATTACTGTATAAGAACATAGTAATATATTTATTTACTTCATGTTTTAATCATAATAATACTTTCTAAATATAAATAAAAATGTATGAATACTTATGATTTATTTTTTAATCTCAATATGCATTAATAATCCAATCCATAATTTTTAAGTAATAATCGATGTTGTACATTACTCATACCTATTTATGGCTATCTTGTCGTATGTGGTCTACCTGCAATTACGGCACACTTGTCGTATGCGCTCTATTACCCAATTTATCTTTACTATTGTGACTTAATGCTAATAAAGATTATCACTCTTTTACTGCATGATATAATTTTTAATCGTGTATTTAATCATTGGCTGACAGTTCTTGGGTTTACACGGTTTTAATTTTCACTTTTCAATATGCTTGCAAAAGAATTTTATACTATAATTCAAATTGAAGAATCAGCTACTAATTTTTTAATTTTTAAAAATCTTTTAGTAAATGTAGAAAATATATTATGCGATAAATGTATCTATAAATTGTAATCGTAATCTGTGCCGGCCCAGATAATATTATTATCTTCAAAATTATCTAAACTGCAATGTTTGTGGGAATAAAATAAATCTAAAAATACGGTTTCTAAATATTCCTATAGTTCGACTTATCTGTATATAAAATTAATGCTTGTACCTATCACCTCTGTATGCATATATGACATAATAAAAATAATTACTTCTATTACTTACAATTAGAGTGGTAAAAACGGTAGAGCGCATACTGCAGTCGTAATGTCGCCAGTAGAGCGCATACAACAAGATAGCCCTATTTATTATAGCTTATATAATAAGATGAATTGCCTTCAAACTGTTGTGCATTATCTGTTTTAATATCAAATAAATAAATGTCATGGGTTAAAATTAAATAATAATTTAGTCAAACATTTGTTTTCAATATAATAAATTATAATGACTATTGTGGCTGGTTACTGATTACTATTCCTCTACGAGCCTTAAAAATATTATTACTTCATAATAATTATTTCTTTTCTTACCTGCACTGAATTTATTTAATATATAACTTTATTAGCTGTGTACAATACTGTTACTAATCAGTATTCTATCACTTGATTATTATATAATATACAATATTAATACACTAGATTTTACATTGTTTAAAACAGATTTTATTTTTATTTATATCCATAAGTTATATAACTGTATGCAACTTAATATATTACAATAATAATGTTTAAATGCAATTTGAACTTATAAAATTTTATGTTACCATTAATGTAAAATAATCATCTAATAACCAAATACATATTTTTAGGAATTGAAATGTTTCACAAAATCCTTGAAGAGGCTCAAGCAGGAGATCAGCTAGGAGCCTTAATTAAAGGTACAAAACGTGATGATTTGAGACGTGGAATGGTGTTGGCTAAACCAGGAACTGTCAAAATGCAAGACTTTGTATCCACTCAGGTGTATGTGTTAAATAAAGAAGAAGGTGGAAACGGTAAACCACTTGTACCTTTCCAACAAATGCAGATGTATTCAAAGACTTGGGATTGTGCTTGCCAATTAAACATTGTTGGCAAAGATATGGTTATGCCTGGTGAAGATTGCTCGTATGTATAAACATTTTTATAAGACTATTAACCAGTTATTACAATAAATTAAATTAGCATAATCATTAATATTGCTATACAATTATTGTAATATGAATAAAAATTTGTTAAAATTGTTTATTTTATGAATTTAACAAATATATTAATGAGAACATTGAAATCAAATAGATATTTGAGATAAGAACATTTGGCTATTGCCTATTTTTTTTAATAGTACTGCATACGCAATTTTTATTTATTTATAATAATAGTAAAAATAATAATGATGATCAAGAGAATTTTAGTATGCCTAATTAACATTTGATTTAGGCCTGATTACATTTTTATATATGCTAATAAATAGAATTGATTATTAATGTTATGTTTGTTTTTAAAAGAAAGATATAGTATTTGTGATATCATGATAAGCTTTATTATGTAGAATAATTACAAACGTATTTTTCCAGTGTTGAATTGAAGATGATTAGACCCATGGTTCTAGAAAAGGGACAACGATTCACATTACGTGTGGCTGGTGCTACAGTTGGAACTGGAGTAATTACTGAAATTAAAAGAAGATTATTAGATGATGAAAGGCGAGGATTATTGGAAGGTAAGAAAGCCCGAGAAAAGAAAAATGCTGCATAAGTCATTAGTATTCTTCAACGACATTGCAACTCCAGTATGTACATAAAGTTGTCATTTTGTCTATCTCTGTTCTCACAAAGTGCATTATTGATAATATTGTAGTTTTAATATATTTAAATGTAAGCTCTAACATACGTTTAACAGTTATACTGTATTTGAACGTATTTGAAAAATAAAAACAATTTTATTACAACAACCGTTTTTATTTTATGTTATTGAATATCCACCACAAAATTGTATTAATAAAAATGTATTTCGAATAGCTAATCTTTATACTTAGTTTGGATCAAGAAAAAGATGAATAGATTGATTTTACTTTACGATGTATATGTGTATTATTTTTTTTTCATTGTATGATAGAAAAAATTCTTTGATTATTAATTTTTTAGCAATATAATACAAGATTTTTTGAAACGTTGCCCTTATCAAAATTAAAACAACAAGCTTGTAAAAATTTGAAAATTATTTTATGTTTTAAAATATTCAATTATAACAGTCGCTGAAAATATAACACTGATGCTTGAAAATATAACACTAAATTTCTTATAATAACCTAAACATATAACATTTTTGTATGTACTTCAAGCTAGCAAAAAATAACGATTTTAGTAATTTTTTATTTGAAAAATGTTATTTGTTGAGACTTTAAATTACTATGAAATATTTAAAATATTCAGATTAATTCTAGGCTATTTATAACTTAAATTTATTTTAATTGTCTTATTATACATTAATATTGACTATACTTATGTTTTTAACATAAAATTATGTTATAGTTATCATTATGTATATAATTTATCTTTGAGAGAATTGATTGAACCTACCATGTCAATCATAGAGTAATAAATTACTTTTAGTAATATAAATGTAGGTTGACTCAATATGTCTTTGCTTAGAAGCGTCTTTCATGTATACTAATTTTTCATTGAATTAAATTTTAACACATCAAATATCCATTACAGTGATCAACTTAATGACAATGAACATTTGACACCTACTATATATACTAAAGCTACTTCAAAGGTTTTTATTATTGTTTTTAAACATATATTATAATTATTAAATAAAAGCTAAACTAATAATATATTTACAAACTAAAACTAATTTGATACTTATATAACATATATTTCTTTGTTAATATATATTTTAATAAGTGGAATTCAAGCTTAGTATAGTATACATTTTAAATATTTTCAGGAAAGAGTGTGTTTTTACCACTGTCTGTGTTTAATTATTAAGTATCTAGTATCTACTTCCTTATACATGTTGATTTATTACCTATAATGGTGGTATGCTTATATTATTAGATTCCAGTTATCTTAAGATATAAATGCAATTTTACTGAGAATAAATGATTTTAAAAAATCTCAACTTACTTGACACTCAGTCATGCTGCAACTGGTTCTAGTAAATTAAAAAAATAGACAATTTTGATCAATACTTCTATGAAAAAAATCATTCTTCACTGCAGGTAAGTATCTTATATTTGATTTTTCTAAAAATTGTTATGAAGTATAAATATTATTCTTTAACAGAATTTAACTAATACCGTTTCTTTGTAATCATGTTCACATTGATAAAATAATATAAGGTTCTGGAACCCAAAATATTAGAAGTAGAACAATATTTTTCAAATTATTTGTATTCAATTTTAAGTCATTACTTTAAAAGTAAAAACACATCAGTTTTAAAGTAAAATAAATAATGAATTTTTTGTGTTTCTTTAAAAACTATGTTATTTAAAAATAATATAATTATTTTTTACAATCAATAAGTAATAAGATTCCAAACACATCTTATATTTTGCAAAAACTAATACCAAATCTTTTTAAAAAAGTAATCGAGAGCCATAACTAAATGTAATTTTTAAAAAATGTTACAATCGATAGAGCTATTTTACCCATGTCTACTATTAAAATTATTTATATTGTATGTTTAATATTCTACTAGAAGTTTCTGTTTTCTACAAAAAAAAAAAGTCTACAATTATATGGTGTCTTGAATAGGCAATTTAACTACACAAATGTTGAGATTCGTAAATTCATATTCTTCCGATATCTTAATAAAATATTATGATATTATCAATAAAAATTAATTTCTAACTGCTAACCCTTGTACATATTTAAACATCTTTATCAAAAATATCCCTCATTCGTATCACACCCAGCTTTTTCTACATATAATACTCGTTAATTTATTTTTTAAACATTACGCGTTATAAACGTTAGAACTATAATATAGCCATCACATAAATAACACTGTTGTCTCATACATACTTGTACTGTTAATGTTTTGGAAAAACGTTTATGTTTGTATTAATTTTCTATTCTGAAAGGATTACGTTATGTTTAATGGGGTGGCATTAGTCTACTACCCATCCGTAATTGTGGTAAATGTGATGTAGGGTGGTGCGTTTTGATGCGGTGCCAGACCTGAAATTTTTATTCTACTAGAAATAAAATTTACTATTAAATAAAAAAAAATATATATATATTAAATTATTAATATGGTCAGGATGTTAAAAATAGGATTCATTCCAAATTAACATAACGTTTTTACAAAGACGATTAGAAGAAATGTCTAGCAGCACATCATCATTATCCATGCCAAGAACTATAATAACATGGAAGTATATATTATAGTTCGGAAAATTTTTTATTCCTCAATACATGTACAATAACATTATATAATTATAATAAATAATAATAGGTAGCTATACCTACCTATATTACATTATTATATCACTAATCGCAGTCCTATATCCTGTGACGAGGACCCAAATACCAGGCCAACGTAGGTTTTTTTAACGGTCCTATTGATCGTCAATTCTTCCGCGATTGCAAAATATTTATTATTTAAAATGTTTAATAACACTAACCCTCCCTTATCGTTGTACAACCGATCTATCCTAGCATTAAGTTGTTCAAAATATACTATATGATTATTGTTTGCGTGCGATAAGCTCGTCGATTTTTTTCGTCACCCTCCTCCCCTCTTGTATATATGGCATCGGCGTCTTTGACCACCGCTGTAAAAAGGGAAAACACTCGTTCGCTGGTCTCGTACGACATCGTCAAGACGTTGCCGTAAACTCTTGGCCGTGTGTGCCGTGGACTCTTAACCGTGTGTGCCGTTGGGGTTCCTATCATTGCACCCTTATTATTTTATAACGTCTGTGCCGTTCTTGCCGCACAGACATTAATATATATATATATAACCACCTGTTATTATTTGGGCATGGATTTCGTGAGTTGACAGTGTACCTACAGCATAATCCATACCGGTGTTCCTGCAGCGGAGATTTCACGCGATCACGTTGGTCAAGACCCGAGTCGTCGATATTGGTGATATCCATAAATATTATTATTGTTCTTATTATCATTTGTTTTGTTGTATACCAATTTTTGTCACATTATTTGGGCAACCTATTTATCATATTATTATTATTAATCTATTAGCTCAATATTTCTATTATATAATATTGTAGCACGACGGCGTATAAAACAAATTTATTTATATTATTATATTTATTTTTGGTCACCCATCCCTTTTGCAGGTCACATTATTATAGTTGTTAGCGAGATAAATCACTGGGTATTATTTTCCCTTGTATAATATTTTTTTCGTCACCATTTAAGGCCAACCGCCATCCCCGTAGAAGTCCTTGTGGTATACAGTTATTTAATAATGTATATTAAATACATATAGACACTGTTATAAATATTAAATAATAGTTTTATAAAAAATCGTGAATAAGATATGGGATATATAATAATTTGATTGATATTCGTGTATAATTAATGTAATTATATATATGTCCTAAAGGTATATAGAAACAGACACTATTTAGTTAGCGAATGGTTGAGGTAGTTCATCAGTTTCTATTAGACCTTTGTCGATATATATATTTAATTTTTTTATATTCGGCTATTTTTGGTAAGTTGAAAAACAACTTTACGTTTCTAAAGAATGATTAAAGTAGCTTTTTGAGTTAATTGATTCCTTGTCTACGCATGGGCCATGACATAATATACTATAATGACACCTGATGGTATATAAATGTATAATAGTAAATAATTACGTACAATACAATATGATATACTTTTAAAGTACATCCAATTGAATACTTAATATACTTTTATACGTCATTGTTGAAAATCAATTTTAACATAATTATTCATTGTATGATTTATATAAATTTACAATATTAAAAACTGTACCTACAAAAAGTACTTAGAAATCGGTTTAAAAACAAATACGATGATTGACTATGTTGATTAAAAATCTGTTTAAATTTTAGGTTAATTTAAAATGGTTACCAAGACAAAAATGATACCGAAGAACGAAGATAATTTAATGATCAATACTCGAATAATGAAAATAACTGGATTATACTATTTATTGGATTCGCGGAGTCCAAAAATCTTTGGTCACAACGTGTTCAAATGCATATCCATAGTTCAAATGTCGATCCTGTCAATATCGTTGGTTTCGGCTATCGTAACTATTATAAAATTTTTTTTGGGCGACATCAATTCAATAATGCAGATTTCGATGTTAATACCATCCGGTGTACTCTCGATTGTAAAACTTTATAGTACTGTCGTAAATTCAGATACAATATGGAACTGTATACAGATGACATCTGTTGACGACTTGTCTTATAAGTATCATAATAGACGTATACTTAAAGATGGCCAATTGAAGTCCAAATCGTATACTTTACTAATTATGTTTATGTGGTTAAATCTCACAATATTTTGGGGATTTTCTCCTTTGTTTATCACAAACGCTTTTTTGGAAATAAAAATCAAAAACAAGATTAGCCGTTTCCGCTTCAACATATTAAATTTCATATTTCCTGACTCCGATCAATTTTTCAACGACAATTTCATCATTTATTACTGTATAGAATTTATTGTTCTGATACTATGGGGCCATGGCACAATGAATTTCGATATACTATTACTGTCGACAAATATTACGTTTAAGTATCAATTAATAACTATTGCAAATTCTTTTAGTACATTCAACATTACACATAATGACGTTAAGAGTAAGTTATAAAATTATGTATAGTTTTACTAGTTTTAGTATGTTTAAGATGTATAGTTATGCGTTGGTTACATTTTTTTTTTTTTTATTCCCTTTATATCAAGATGATTGCACAAAAATTGTTAAACATCAAAAAGAATCAGAATCGATGTTTAATTTCAAGAGTATTATTTACGATCAACAGCGTGTCATTAAGTAAGTTTAGTATAGGCACCTATACTGGCACCATAAGCGTTCGCATACACCAAAAATAGATAGCGCCCAATGCTCATATATGATTGGTTCTAATATTAAAATGATTAGACTCTTTAAAACTTAATATTCTTTGAATTAACATATAACAGGAAAATACAAGTTGTACACTATCACATATTATTTCCGAAAGAGTTATCGAGGCGGATTAACATTAAAGTTAAAATATAATTAAAGAGGAAAAATAAACTAATAATGTTATCAAAAATAGATAATTACAAGTAATAAACTTTGAACAATTGATTAATCAGTACACAATTACAATTAACTCAAAAAAAATTTTCAATATTTAATAATAACTAATAGTCATTACACGTTTAATTGTATACTGAGTTTAAAAATAAAATGCACACAAAGAATTATCCTAAATTTTTAAATTAATTTAAAAAATATAATCTAAAATTTATTTTAATAAATAAGGTATATTAATTGGGCAATTGGCAATTACTTCGGTCCGTGAAACATCACTGTCCTATATAGGCATACCGGTGTACTGGTTTGTGCGTACGCCTATGGTATCTAATACCTATCCTATATTGTGATTTTTTTCATTTAAAATTTATTACATGTGTTCATCTAGTAAGTACAGTCGTATTAAATTATCGTCCTATGATAGTTAGACCTAGTCGGTGTTCATTCTTATTTTTCGCAATTATTGCGACTAAAATAATTTATAGGTACCAAGTACCAATAGCTTATAGCCAATATGAAATTTTATATTTGGAGAACAATAAGGTTAAAATTATAAATTTATACTATAATCGAAAATTGATGTTAAGTTTGATATTCTGCAATATTAATACTAGATAGTTTTCGCAATCTAAAATGCTGTGTTATCACAAAAAGAAAAAGCTTTTTGGCAACATTATTGACCTCTGCAGCTTCTGATAATTATTCTAATACTAATACTAGTTACGTTAATTTAACTACAATGTAGTTATGGTTTTGAATAACTTAATTTATTTTTAGTACAAAAAAATAAAAATGTTAAATTATCATTTGTAATAAAATTTGTATCTTCTGCAGAATATTTAATCATACAATAATAATATGTAATTTGAATATTAGAATATCACATTATCTACATAATTTACAAAATTATCAAGGGGAGTAATATTTCATTAAAGTACTTACCTATTTGACATTTGCTATTCAATCATTTGAAAAATGATTTAATGATTTGATTTCAGAAACATGAGAAATATTTACCGAATATTTCGACCTGTGGTACTCATTCAACTAGCTTTTGAATTTTTAATTATAATTCTAGCATCCTGTGTTGTAATGATGGTAAAATTAATTTTATTTAGCTTATTATTATAAACAAATATAATATATGCGAAATCAGGTAATTACTGGGTGATATTTTTTCTTTATTCAGAACTATTTTAATAATATATCATTGATGTCTGCGAAGAATTTAAGACTAATTACAGCGATATCGACGTTTTTATTCCACGTTTATGTTATCTGCTACTTATTTGACGATGTTAACCTACAAGTACGTTACAAGATTGAATAAAACTAAATTATAATAATAATTATTATTATGTACCTATAACATATTATAAGAATCAATAACTTTTTATATAATTTTTTAGCATTGAAAAGTTAAATTTTTGTTAACGTGTAATGTAGATACCTATATACGATATGTGTTAATATATTTACACATTACACATAAATAGTCGGATAAATATATTGTCTGATGGCAGTTCTTCAAATCTCAAATGATTTAATATTTAACTATTTTATTTATATAATATAGGTACCTCATCGATCTACCGACTTATTACAACCATATTATGTCGTTGTTTACATTTTTTTTAGAAAGATTCGATAAATTTTGCTTTGTATAGTAGTGATTGGACGCAAAGCAATTTACAGCATCAAACTCTACTACTAAATGCCATGCAAATTAATAACGCCGAAAATCTGAGACTACAAGTGACAACAAATAAAATAGTAAATTTCAAAATGTTTACTCAAGTATGTACGATTTTCTTTTCTTTTATTTTAGTGCCAATTGTAAGCATGTCTTAAGAAATATAGTCTTACGACATTATTATATAAAATTATTACTCACTCGTTTTTGTTTGTGTATAATCTATAATTAATTCAACACCGTTCATTGTGTAAACGAATCCGTTGAAGCGAAATTGAATTGTGTCACCAATTTACAAATTTATAATCCATTATACCAAGGGTTTTCAACCTTTTAAACTCCACGCCCTCTTTTAAACTTGTATGAGTTCTCGTCCCACCCACTCACTCATTACTATAAGATTGATGTTCGCATATTTATAATCATAATGTTTATGTCATAAGTCATGACAGTAGCGTAGCCAGAGTTTTTGAATGGGTTAGGGGGTTTAAGGTTTAGGTATATTATACTAGTAGCGGGCCAAAACATAGAAAGCAAATAAAAGTCATTCAAAATATGCATTTTAATGAGAACTATTTTGTTTATATTGTAAAAATATTTGAACTTCATTACATTAAAAATTCATGGTGGGGGTACGCAGGGGGTACAAAACCAGATCCCCTGGCACTCCAAGAGTCATAACGTACTTTAATGTTGGTTATTGTGTTTTTCAACATTTTATCCCCACCCTTGAGATTTTTCACACTTATTTGAGGCACACCAGGTTGAGAACCCTCGCATTATACCATTATACATTATGGTTTATAAAACATAAATGCATTTAAAGTAACAATATGATTTTACGTCTGTTCATAGTTCATGCGGACAACGTATTCAATATTATCGGTGTTGGAAAAGATTTGTGCAAAGGAGATGTAGACCATATAATTATGACGAAACTTTAGCAGTGGACGTAATGTTACATCGTTATGTTATTATCTAGTATCCTGCAGAATATACACCCGAATAGAATAGTATTTGTAGGTAGATAATAAATGTGGTAGGCGCCGGATATTAAATAAACGAAAAACGCACGTACGGCGTAAGTATACGCTCAAGATCTGGTCAATTAAACTTGTAAACTATACGAATGATCAAATATCAATAATCATTAAACGTAAAAAAAATACGTCAACACGCCGGACGAACGTACACAACGCCAATACACACATGCACATGCAACTGTACGCCGGTCAAATAGTATAATCATAATGAGAAAAACATTATCGCTGTACGCACACAAACATTAAAAATTTGTACACCGCCGTGATCACTTCACATTTATACTTTATAGACATTGTTAGCTGTTAAGCTATATGTATGATTCATATCTTTCATCCAGGAAAATATGACTTTTCTATAACTGTTTGTGTATTTCATTTATTCATGTATTATATTGATGTCGATCGCAATAAAACTATTGAAAATACAATATATTTTATTTGTTTATGTTACGCATTTTACTAGAGTTTATGTATGATTATTGTTTGCGTATTATAGTCATACGCGGATATAAACAAGTTGTTTATCACTTCATCATATAGAACTATATATATCAGTATTAGCGTCAACATACATTTAGGTCAGGGTAATGAAGCGAATGTACTGAGACCACAAAATTTTCTTTAGCGATTGTCATAATACCAGTGATGTAGTCGTAATGTTTTTAGTGAGTATACGCTTAAAGGTGATTGAAATATAAACGTAGGGCTCTCCCCCCTCCATAACCCTTTATGCTACATTCATATTGTTTTATATTTATCATAATTACATACACTATATTACTTCCCTGCCGTAACTAAGACTTTACAGTCTACAATCATACTTCTAGGATATATATTATAATATATTTAAATTTTTTTTTTTTTTTATGATAACCTATATTGACTATATTGAGTTAATGACACACAGATAGCAAGTATTCAAGTAATATTAAGTTTTAATCAAATAATCCAACAGGATTTTATGTTTAAATTATACATACGTACCATGTTATTAATCAATAAAAATGTATTAAACCCAAAACTATAATTTTTAAATATAACTACGTAGCGTAATAAATTATATCTAGTAATTCAATTACTGCGAGCCGAACACGGCCGACCGGAAGCGTCCGAGAATCGTTTACGGGCCAATGGCCACGCATCCAGGGCCAGCGTGGCCGTGTGCTGGCTGAAGAACATGGTCCTGGTCAAGCCGTGGGACGATTGCATGTCCGCCTACGCCGCGAGCGGCGCGCCCGATGATCACGGGACGTACGCGGTATCGGCGTTTGGCGACCTGCTGTCGGCGCCGTATGGCCGGCCGGACGCGCGTCTGGTGGTGTGCGGCTTCCGGGACAGCACCGGACGCGGGCACCTGATCGCCGCGGCCGTCGACTCGATCTGTCACAGCATCTGCGCTGTGCTCGACGGACTGAAGCAGAGGCTGTCGGACGTGGTCAATGTCGAGTACGGGGACCGGCACAGCACCGTCCACTACTCGCCGTCGACAACGGGCGAACTCTACTTTTTACTTTGTTAATATAGTAGTAATAGAATATTGTATTATGCACTTCCTTTTTTTAAATATACTGTATCTGTATTTAATAATCTAACAGAAAGAAGAAATAATTTAGGAAATAACGTATAACGATTCAAACTATAATAGTATAATGTAAATCGTAAATCGTAATAACGTTAAAATCGTTAGACTTTTACACAGATCTTATATTGAATTGTATCATTTAGATCATATACATAGATTGTTTATTGCATCATTTTTTGGATAATTATAATTAATATTTTTTACATTATTAGTTGTACGGCACCACAACAAGAATAGTGGGGATGGATAAGCGGGGGATTGTGATACATATGATATTTACGGTATTTACGTTGCATTTGTTAAAAAAAGAACAAAATAATATATTAATATATTTTATTAAAATATAGCTTTAGGATAAAAAAATAAAATAAAATTTTGTAACATCGGAGGTTGCTAGTATATTTCTTAAGTTTTTATCAGTATGCAATTTCTATAATAAAAGAAACAATGTTTTCGGAAGAATATTAATTTTACCGCATGTATGTTTTATAAGTGGATAAGTTGCATTCTACTTTAATAAACTATTAACTACCTAAATATTTACAATCTCAGTAACACTCTATATAATATATTGGAGAAAAGTGACTATAATTTTGGCGACGGTTAGATTGTAGACGTATATAATAATTGTACAGGGACGAATTAACACGAGAGACGTTCGAGGGATTTTAACTCGATACATTTTTTTTTTATATTCTAAAACAGAACAAACAAAAAAAAAAAAATAAATAAAAATAAAAATTTTGCATTTTATAACTCTGATCGATTACATTGTAGAAACTAAGACACGCTAGGGCTACGGCTGAGCGGCCGTGAAATGATCCGCGGACAACTGGCAGTGCGGCACACTGGACGCGTGGCCGACGTTTAAGCCGATGGCCGGTGACAAATATATCACTGTAGAGGTGGATTTCCCATTAGGGACTGTAGGCAGCTGCCTAGGGTGGCAAAGTTTATAGTGTTTTATTAAAAAACATCAAACTTATTATATATATAAAAAAAAAAATTCATTACTTTATATTTATTAAAAATAATTAATAATAATGTGCGTATTTATTTTATATTTTTCTACTATATCGTACATGGTATACGGTTGTGGTAACTTGTTCAGTCGTTCACCTATTATTAGGGCGGTAAATTGTTGATGCCTAAAGCCGTTAAAAAGATAAATCCGCCTTTGCGTATCATACGGACGCGACGGACGCGTCGTATACAGCGGGCTGCTAGACATGGCCACCGACCGACCGTCCGCGAATCCACGCGTGAACGATTTTAAACTCGAGGTCGACAATGTTTGACTATTGCTTTGCGCGTAGTATATGAAAAAGAGTGGTGCGCTAGCCGCACATCCTGTTGCTGGCCCATCTCTATATATGTTTCCGTTATAGTAACCGTGGAGCCGAAAAGCCGGAGATTCGAATGTATCGATGATCCGAGCGCGGATCAGTCGCATTCGGCGGCTGTCGAGGCAGACAACCTGGCGAGCAGTTGTTACTCGTCCGAGAAGCTCCCTCGCGACCGTGGAACAAGACCCGGAAGTGGTTTGTGGTGGGAAGCGGTGCTGCGGGCGATGGCCGACGCGGTGGACGAGATGAGCCGGGTCGCAGTACGCCGGTCGCGTACGTAGGATCTGTGGCCATCGTCAACGAGATGGCCACGCTGGTAGCGTGGATAGCGGTCACCGGCAAGGCGGTGCACGACGTGGTCCGCTGGTCGGACGTCCGGATAGCCGACGGTGGGACGGACGCGGCCGCCGAGTGGCTGTTCCGGCGGTCAACGGCCGTGAAGTGCTCCGCGAACAACTGCAGCCGGTGCGGCTTGCTGGACGCGTGGCTGACGTGGAAGCCGACGGTCGGCGACACGTACCGGACGGACGTGACGAACGCGTCGTACACCGGTTAGGTTATACATTATTATTTTTTTTTATCTGTATAATTGGGCCAAAAGGGCCATTTGTATTATTATTTTTTATATCTGTATTATTGGGCCTGAAAAAAGCCTATATTATTATTATATTTATGTGGTCGTTCTTATAGCTTTATAGATTTTTATTAAACGGCCAAAAAGGGCCGTAATCATTATTATTATTATTATTTTTTATTATACCTTATATTATATTTTATTACTGGAACATAGAGTTACCATTTCTTTTTCATTGAATTACCTAATTATCCCTAGCTTTAAGTTACACACTCACATGTTTACACATGTACACACACCACCCATGCACTAGCACTCACAGGATTTGTTCGGCGATCCTGTCCACTTCCTGTTGAGTGCTATATATATATGCACAATTATGCACAGGTCGGTCGTTGTGTGACCGTATAAAGCGTATGAAGTATTTGGTGACCAGGTCGCGGGTATTAAAACAATTATGTGCTCCCGGCCCTTACAACGGTAAACAATTTTACAATTCAACATTTGACGCGTTAACATCTAAATACGGCATACAAAACCATTCAATGTATAGCACTATGAAAGCGTGTATAGCAGAACGTTTTAATCGTACACTTAAAGAAATGTATAGAGAGTTTACAGCACGAGTTTCGCACGAATGGATTTCTATTTCACCATCGTTGATTAACGAATATAATTTAATAATTCAAAACATAGGACAATAGGTATGACACCGGTGCAAGCTGATGCGATCCATCATCAGTGGTAATAAAACAAAGAAAAATTAAATTTAAAGCTGTTGATAACGTCCGTATTAGTACATAAAAAGGCGTGTTTATAAAAGGCTATTTACCGAGCCGGTCTACAGAAATATTTAAAATTGATAAAATAAACTATACGTAACCCATTACTTTTCAATTGCAAGATTATACCGGTAAACCGATTGCCGGTTGCTTTTATTCCGAAGAACTATTGAAAACAAATTTTTGTCAAATGGTTTGGCTTTGATAGCATTCACAACAGTTGGATAAATTAAAATAAAATACCCGTGACATTAGAAAATAACTTCAGTCGAGCCATAGACATGAACGTGTTTGGTGGTCAGGTCAAGTAATTTAAGGGATTGAAATACGAACTAATGGAGTTATATTTGAAATTAGAAATTCTTCTATAATGAAAGAATTCATTATTGCTATGTTTAAAGCCTTAAAAAAGGTTATTATTATTTCATATATACGACTGCATATAACTTATTTATATATGCTTTAAGAATTGCTAATATTTTACAAAATAAATTGTTAGTTTTTAAAATATATACATTTTTAGGTACTTTTTATTTTTTGAAAATAATTATTAATGTGTATTTATTCTTGATTTTTTTGAAGACAATAAAAATAGTAAAATAATCATTAGCATATAAATATGTAATGCCTTCTTTTTTTTTTTTTGATTTTAATAATAAATTAAAATTTGTCTTATACTTAGATGTGTCGACACACTTCATTAGTTTAGTATATTTTAATTGGTGTAGTAAACAGGTCCATTGTAATTGAGTAATGCATTTTTTCAATCAGTGACCTATTGGTAATGGTGGTGATATTATGAAATTATAAAAACATTATTTTATATATATATATATATATGTTACGGTCAAAGTGGAAAATTCGGACAATGTATACAATGCCCGGGCATTGTATACAGTGACCGGGCATTGTATACAATGTCCGAGGTATATTGGGCAATGTACATTTTGAAGTATTTTTACAAAATAAGTATTAATTAAATCAACCACATTCGCCAAAGGAACCATCATGAATCATCTCGTTATTATCATCAGATGATGAAGACGAAGAATTGGTAGTTTCAAATCTGAGGTATATTTTTAAAGTTCGATTTATAGACTAAAATATAAATTAAAATAACTTTTATTATAATTTCTTTTAAACATCAAATGTTTTTAAAACAAGGCTACAATAAAAAAGTTTTAGTGTTTTTTTTTGCTCTTACACACTTAAAACTCTATACGTAACTCATATATATTGTTAAATTTAATTAAATTTGAATCTTTTGAAATGGTAAATTGTTTTAAAAAGAAGATGATATATTTATTAAACGTGTAATGATATGCTCACATATCATTGTTTATTACATATACATAAAATTCAATTAAATAAATTAATGGTCAAGTTGTCGCACGCAGATTAAACCCTACAAACATCCTTTTGCCACTAATGAAAGAAAACGACTTATATTATATGATCACAAAGGAATTGACACATGAGTTGTGACAATATCTCGAAAAGCGTTTGAACCAATTTTGTTAGCTAGCGGAGGCGGGCCATGGTACAATGAAGCTCTCTGTCGTATAGAAGAAAGACTATTTCTTCGAAAAAACGCCGAGTCCTTTTTATGATGGCATGGCCTGCGACTCTGGCTGGCTCGACCAGGTCGTCTTCTCCCGGCAGTGCACGAGCACCAGCCAAGCCACGAGTGCATGAGCACCAGCCAAACCATCGAGTTCATAAGCACCGACAAAAATAACAAGTGCAGGCGCACCAAACAAGCGAGCAGGAGCTTTATCCCAAAACCACCATACGACATACACACAAGACTCTGCGAGCGACAACTGGACTTCTTTCTTTTTCTAATTTAAATCAGTGTTATTTTTCTTTTTTAAACATAAGTTTTCCTTAAATTGTATCGTTACTTATGTCACCTTATACCTTTCTCCGAGGAACGTACTACAAATATTCACTGCGGCGAATTAGGTAAGGCGCATGTTTGATATACTAATTGTTAGTACGGTTTCTATTATTATCTAATTCGTATAACGGTGTATTTGATCACATTCTTGAATCACGATCTCGAGAACCCTCCAAAGAACGGGAGGAAGATAATAACACGAGAACAAGTATACTCAATATTTATTAATAACGGACTTACATACAAGGCTTGTGTCCCTTGTGTCGGTACGGCCGCATCATACTTATAACTTTCATCGCACCATTTAATATTTTTATATTTATACGTTGTTTCTCTTTTTTTGTGTTATTACAAACGTATGTAGATATTTGAATTATTTTGAAAAACTATATATTTTAATATATAAATAGTTTTTTTTTTTTTAATGATTAATAACAATCATTAATTATAGTTTTGGTATTTTTGTTGACTTATTCAAATCCTATACGTCAACAGAAAAGTTTAAATTCTTTATAAAATTCAAAAAACAAAATTTGATATTGGTTAAATTTAAATAAATATCATAATATATACAGCCTACGGATTCACATATGTATTTCTGATCGCTTGGATATGGAAGTTGAATTTTACAATATTATGCTATAGTTCTCGTGATATTACAATTTTTAATTTACTAAATCGATCATTTCCGTTATCGTTAGTTTAGAAAGTGTTATCTGAAAGTTGATACTATTTAAAATATCGAATTAAATAGCCTTGAAGTATCTCGTGTTAATACATTTATGCATCACGATTCATGATTAATCTAAATCTTTACGATTTTTCTATCTTCAGTATTATTGTCACTTTTCTCTTGTTAGTAGAATGTGAACAATTAGCATTTTAAAGAATATTTTGATTTGAAATTAAAACTATATGTTGTCATTCAAAAAGTAAAAAGCTTAAAAAATTTTAAACATACAAAAAAATAATAATTATTGTTATTTCATTTCGACTAAATATTATGAAAAAATCGTGGTTGTTGCGAATCAAAACATTCGTACATCAATAATTGTTCACCAATTATGTTATGATAAATTATAAGTATACAAAACTAAAAGTTATTATAAATTATTATATGTTATTTAAGATAAGTTTGTCATAATGTGAAAAAGAAGGTGTGCATTCTCTGATAAATTGAAATTAATTAATTTATTATCTCTAATATAAACATTGTTTGTTATGTATATTATGTGTTTTAATAGAAAATGATTTTACTTATTATAATAATATACGCAGTAATACTAAATGTTCGTTAAGTTAGGACAACAATAAGATTATTTTCTAAGTTTAAAACTGCTTTTATGATTATAGAGTTTTACAAATACAAATAGTTTTTTATTTTGCGAAATATAGACATAAATATTTTCAGATAAAATTAAAGTATCTCGTTAATGTAATAAATGTTATGTTACAATTTTATTTACAGAGATTATTACAATCTTTATAACATTATATGTTATAATTCTATTTTATTCTTAGATTAAAAAATTAACTATTTTTATTGTTTTTATATGAATTAACTTAGTAATTTGTGTATTTACGACAAATTATAAAATTTAAATTAGTTTGTGTTTATATTTAAAAAGTGTGTAATAAAATGGAAATTTTGAAGATGCAATGTAATATATAAACGAAATCTAATTATTTTTAATACTATATTTAGACAACCAATAATTGGAGTAAATAATATATAAATTTAGTTAACTTAAATACCGGTTTTAAAATAAGCTTATTTTATATATTCTTGCAGTAACGTATAGATATATGTTACGGTAAATTATGTTAAATGGAAATCAACGTTATTCACCGGTTGTTAACGTTATAAATCAGATATACACATGAATCTCAAATACTACAATTTAAAAAATTATGTAGGTACCCAGGTATTTTTTAAAATAGAAAAAATGCATTATTTATTTTTATTTATTTTTACAAGTTTTACTCCCATGACATTTAATATAACATACATTTTTAGCCCCAAGGTAGGCACAATGCTTATTATTATTACAACTAGTCTTGTAATGATAACGCTGGTATCTTTGAGAGCCCGCAACGGAATTATTACTAGTTATTTCCCTCAGTGTCAACTGTCTACCATCTGCTAAATTTATCACATTGTCCATGTCTAATAGCACCAAAAAATTTTAAATAAAATACGCTCTGTATTCAATTAAATAAATAAATGTTTAATATTTCAATATTTATAAATGAAAATAAAGTTTTAAATTACAAAATTTTAAGGCTCAGAATTTAATGGACATTTGGGCACATCTGAAACAAAGAGAGGTGTTGGCGAAAGTGGTTCCACAACTAAACTAGAAGAGGTTCTCGTATCACTTTGTAATGGACTAGACTTGGAGGGAGATGATGGCATATCAGAAACAATAGGCGTCGTTGGTAAAGGTGGTTTTATAACTTCACTTGTGGAAATATTAGCATCACTCTGAAAACGCTTACGCTGGGGCATGAACACCCATGATGGCATATCAGCAAAAGTTGGCGTCTTTGGTGTAGGCGGTTTCGCAATCAATCTCGTAGACGTATCCGTAAGCTTACGCCTAGGCATGAACATCCCTGATTGCACATCCGTTACTGTTGGGATCGTTGGTGTAGGCGGTTTCGCGACCAATCTCGTAGACCTTTCGGTAGCGTGTTGTAAAAACTTACGCCTTGCCATGTACAGCCTTGATTGCGCATCGGATACTTTTGGTGTCGTTGGCATAAGCGATTTTCCAACTAATCTCGTAGACCTTTCCGAAACACGCTGTAAGATTTTACAATTAGGAATGTACGGCTGTGATGACAAAGAACAAGTTGGCGGTGTTGGTGAAGGTGGTTTTACAACTACACTAGTAGAAATATACAATGACTCAGTAGGAACATCGGCAACGATTTCATTTTGAAGTATTTGTAGAATTGGTTCGATCGGTTCTGGGTCTTTAGAAGTTTGTGCTTGTTCGGATTTGAAAAATTTCTTGTAGCATTTTCTATGGCAAATTTTAGTGCAGTCCTTACATTTGTACACCGACTTAAATAGTTTAATCTTTTTGCAGTATATACAGCGTACGAAACGATAAGGAAAAAAGATTGTTTTGATTAGATTATGGGTATGATCCATTTTCATATTATGTTTAAGTGCGTATTGTGTGTACGATACGATACGATTACAGCAGTCAACTAATTGTTTATATCCCAAATATTTATTCAACGTTTGAATTCCATGGGTTGCTAACAGTTTCATGCAAATTGTGTAATTATTATTATTTTTTAATCTCAGCGTGATAATATTTATTTTTTTTGTTTAAATCCAACGACCTGGCTACGTCGCGCTAAGTATAAAAAAAAAACGCCTTAAAATGAACGCATCGGCAATCACAACGACTCGCGGCGTAACATTAAATTGACGTGAAATTAACTTGCTCAAGGTGTTATTCAAGGAGAGTTCTAAGCACACCCAATAATATTGTACATCTTAATATACCAAGATATAACTATAAAACAACCATTCATTCTTTGTTTGATGAAGTTTCAAAATCAGTTGAAATAAATGCAGTTCAATGTACCAGTTGCAATACATGTTGTACTCATCACCAAAATATTAAGTTAATAAACACAAACCAATATATAATGCTGCAAGTATTACTCTGGTCCAACAATATCCAAAATAAAATTAATAACCTAATAATTAATCAAGTTCCCACTACAAAATCAAAATTTAATTCAATTTATTATCGAGTGCATTCAGTTATATGTCATCATGGGGAACAAATGATCGAGGGCTATTATACAAACTTAATAAGGCATCAAAAAAATTGGATAAGGTGTAATGATACTCAAATAAAGTATAAACGGTGGCCTCGGGGGGAGGGGGGGAAAGATATTTAGATTATATTAATGGAAAAAAATAATTAAAACCTTAAATATTAAATATATAATAATACACATATGACATTATAATATTTAATAATAATAATTACAACAACAACAATAATAGTAATAATAATAACATAAAAAACATTAGTGATATACCAACAAAAACACTACGTCAAACCCCGTGTAAAAAAACGTTCAGTATAAAGAAAACACATCAATAAGTTGTGATATCATTTAATAGCTATGTATTTAAACTATAAAGGAAAAGATATATTATTATAATTTATGTTAAAATTCACTGCTTATAAATTTAACTTAGCTGGTGACTTTAAAATTATAACACTTAATTAGTAATTTATAACAATTAATTTATATAGCACTTAATTAGTATCACTCATTTTCAAAGATAACATGCATACTCAATACGAAATGAATTTTCATGAGTTTTAAATAATGTCACCAGCTAAGTTCAATTTATAAGCAGTGAATTTCCGTGAATTATCGAACGATACTATACGATAACAGTAGTCAACTAATTGTTTATATCCCAAATATTTATTCGACGTTTGAATTCCTATGGGTTGCTAATAGTTTCATGCAAATAGTGTAATTATTATTATTTTTAATTTCATCATGATAATATTTTATTATTTTTTTTAAATTATTATTTATATTAAATATCCTCGTTTTATTATAAGGGTAGAGTAATGTTGAGTTTTTTTTATAAATAAGCTTAGTTATCTTATAATTTTTGTCCAAACGTTTTAATTGCTTGGATGTACATAGAATAATATGGTGTTATCTTTAATTATAATATATGTGTACATGCTGATGTTAAACATTAGAATTTTATTATAATTTTTTTCGTTAGTATTTGTAAAGTAGTTCTTTTTTTAAAACTTTCCAAATCATCAGTATTGAAACAATGTTTGCGTATTAAGGTATACTTTGATAATTTATAAAATTGTGTTTGTTGTAAATTTACGTTATATTATGTTATTTAATTAATTATTAGTATTTAATATATTATTAATTAATGACAAAACACAAATTTAAAATAAATCTATGCTGTATATGAAAGTTTTAAAAATATTGTTAGGATACTATTAGTTCTTTTTTAATTCAAGTAATAAAACTCACTTGGAAATTTGAGTAGAAAATTCAAATTTTTCAAAGAATGAACAAAAAAATGTTATAAAAATAAGAGTATATAAATATACTGTGATATCATTCGAAATATTATTTGTGAGATATAGTTTAATAAATAATTGGTTTCATACATATTAATCACTCGGAGTTTTATAATGCAAAAATTTTTACACTTGTGTTGAGTTCATTATACTTTAAAAGTAGATAAAAATATATCGAGTTAAATTATTTTGAACATCTCTCGTGTTAATAATTTGTGCATTTCAATAAATTATTCTAAACATCTATGATTTATTTATCATCCATATTATGTTCACTTCATAAATTGAATGTAAACAACAGTTATTTAAAAATAAAATAAAATAATAAACTTAAATAATATTATTTTTGCCTAGTTGGCTATATTTAATTAAATAAATAAATAATTGAAAATGTGTTATTGCTATTGTCAATCATATAGTATAGAGGTATACAAGACTTGTGAAATAACTGTTCGCATTTAGTATCGTTTCAGAAAGCACACCGTACGGTTTACTCTTCGCAACGTAAGCTTTTTGTACCTACCTACATATTATTATATTCATAATTTAACAATGGAAAGTATTACTAATGAAATGAAAATTACTGTAACTTCAAATAAACTATTTCTACAGAAAAACTCAACGGTCTGGCAATTAAAGTTTTTGGAAGTCAAGTACTCCCGAATCCACTAAATAGAACATATAGTAAGTCGATGCCAAATATACATATTATGACAACTGGCTGTGATGGCGATAAAATTGAGCCCGTTGAAGTCTCAGTGCAACAGTCACCAATAGCACCTCCTTATTGTCCATCGCCAATTATTTTACCAAACTATGCAAGGCCGCAAATGAGGCGTCTGATAGCCATAGTAAATACCGCAATGATGGCCCTAGCCGCAGAAGCAAAGACCTTGTCCTCTCATTCTTCGTCATCATTACATCAGGTTTCGGGTGAAACCAGTAAAGACCATTCCGACGTCACCGTCCACCTTCAAGAAGGTGTTTATCAATGCCGAATATTTCAATAAACTTGCTGCCTATAGATGCTATAAAAATAGAGGATATCCCTATGCAAATTTCAGCACATATTTCTGATAGTGCAGCTAGTACAGTAGTTCCG
>NW_020271174.1:0-2155 GCF_002803265.2 Melanaphis sacchari
TTTGTTGTACTTCCGTTCAGTTGCATGCTGGTATTTTATTTTTATATATTTTATGTAATTTATAAAACTAATTTTTGTATTATATTATAATAATTATAGCGACCTGCAGCCTCACAAGAACAAATGCCATCAGAATTCCCGATTTCCCGATAACGGCAATCCCGCCCACATTAGGCCACCTCAAATTGTGTTATTATTTTCTTTACAAGTTGATGAAAGTACAGACGTGTCGGATAATGCTAATCTAATGTGTTTGTAGATATGATCTTGGAAATACTTCTCACGAAGAGTTATTGTTTGTAAATCGCTGCCAACAAGAACAACAGCAGAAGAGTTATTAATTTAATCAATAGATATATTATTGAGAATGGCATTGAATGGAAGAAATGTGTGGGATTGAGTAGCGATGGAGCACGTGCAATGTCAGGTATTCGTACTGGACTTTTCTAAGAGTAAAAGCTATAGCACCGGAATGTGTATGGGTTCATTGTAGTATTCACAGAGAGCATTAGCGGTCAAAAAAATGCCATTGTCTTTAACTGAAACGATACAAGAGCAGTGGCGGCTCGTGGTATGGTGCACAGGAGCACGTGAACCACCCAAAAAAATTATATAAAAAATTATTATATGCCATAATAACATAATATAATTGATGATTATACAAATGGACTGTAATTAAAAAAAATATTAATAAAAACAAGTTTTTGCAGCTTTTATGTTAAGAAATATATTTATAAACGATTAAATAATATCGCGGAGCACAAGTTGTTTGTGCTCCGGGCGGCCGTATAAAAATTAGCTACATGCCTCAACACGCCGGTTAGTAATACATAGCAATTTGGAGCACATTTAATGTGTGCACCGATCCTATTTTATTGTCGCGCTATCGCGATATCGTGTCATTCGTCGAAACGATAACGCATCAATATATCATTGTACAGTATCCATCAACTGCTGCCAGTGTGCAGCTGTCAAATCAACTAATAACTACTATAATATCCATTGACTTTTTATTATTATTATAATACGTTTATGATAACATCAACGTTCATAATATAAAAACAGATTAAAATCATATTGTTATGATTAGCTATTATTTGCCATTAGTTTCGTCAAACAGCGTGTCGTGTACGGTTTGCGTTTAATAGTTTCTTTGTACGAATATTAATATTATTAATTTTATACTTTTATTAATTATTTTTCGTGGGTACCTGTAGTTTTAATTTTGTGTTTGTAACTACCAATCAAACAATCAAACATGGTTACTGTTGAATATTTATTAAATAACAGTTTTTCTCGAAAATCTGGTGATAATAATTGGGTACAAAAAGGTATAAACGATTTGGCTCATTTAAATTTGAAAATCAAAATGCATGAAAAATAAACTTCTCACATTAGTTCACATTTTAATGGGGTAAAATGCTTAAAAAAATTTAATTTAGATAAGATAAGTAAGTACGTTATTTTGGTATTATTCGTGGTATGTACCTATACCAAAATAAATTTTTTTACCATCTAACATAGATATCTCATACATTTTTTGTGCACCACTTAACGTGAACCTCACGAGCCGCCACTGTACAAGAGTGTGTAAAATTTATAAACTTTATTAAATCTCGTCCACTAAACTCGAGAATATTTTCTGCTTTGTGCAAAGAAATGGGGAGTGATCATAAACATCTTCTTTTACACTGTGAGGTGCGATGGCTATCGAGAGGGAATGTCTTGAAAAGACTAATCGAGTTGAAGGAAGAAGTTTCGGTATTCTTAGAACAAAATCCTCCAACATCTAAAGATGCTATTTTTCAATTTAAAGACAGATTTCATGATGCTAATTGGTTAGTTAAGGTAGCCTACATTTGTGATGTGTTTAATTTTTTGAATAATTTAAATTTGGCATTTCAAGGTAAAAATGTGACAATATTTAAAGTACAGGAGAAGGTGGAAGTTGCAACAAAAAAACTTAATTTGTGGTCACGTCGCATAAAAACAGGAAATTACGAGGCTTTTACAATGCTGACAGCATTTCAAAAAGAGAATAACATAAGTTTCATGTCACACGATATATCAGTTCTTATTCAGGAACATTTGCAAGGACTGGAAGCTTATCTAAAAGAATATTTTCCTCCAATTAACAGTAACAAAGAATGGATAA
>NW_020271174.1:2165-22451 GCF_002803265.2 Melanaphis sacchari
CGTCAGCCGGCCACTACATCACAATGATGTGCCGGACATCATTTTGGGGCCGGAGCTGGAGCTCCTCCCAGATGATGCATTCAGGAGGCGATGGCGGAGGGACAGAGGTTGGCGTTTGGAAAAATGGTGGAGCTGATTCTCGGGCGGAAGGAGAATGCAGAGCGGGCCAGGCGGCAGGCGCGATTAGTATAGTGAGGTGACTGGATTTGTGGGCTGAAGGTCAAATATCTAGGGTGGTTAGAGGCCCCACATATGTACAATTATTATGTATGTTAATATTTGTTATGGTGAAGAAACAATACGGGTTCGGGTGGCAGTATTGTGCTAAACAGTTCCCACCCTTTCCCGGTTTCAAAAGGGGGAAAAAAAAAAGGCTATATTATGTAATACTGCTGTAGCAATAATAATACTTTGTGATAAAATAATTTTTACATTTATTCCTGTATCTAATAATGAAAACCAACTTTTCCGAACACCGTAACTTCTTTTAACAGTATTTCTAGTCCTAATTAATGACTCGTTATATTTAACTACAGCTTCTTCATAAATACCAGAGGCTAGATCAATAACTGTTAGGGCTTCCAACCAAAGTCATAACATATTTACGTTGCGCATAGCCACTATCAGCTACTAAAACGCAGTCCCTCATTTCGCCAATTTGTAATTTCCTTCGTATTTCTGAATTATTGAAAATAGTAGAAGCATGTGATGAACCAGGCCATCGAGCTACTATGTCTTAAATTTTTAAGTTTGCATCACAAATTGTCTGAACATTGATTGAGAAAAAATTCTTTCTATTTCTATATATCTCTGCATTATTTCCTCCGTTGATTTAATCATGACGTGGGTACAATCTAATGCGCCAATAACCATTGGAAATTTAGCTATGTTGTAAAAATCTTGTTTTACTTTTTTTAAATCATTTTCATTGTTGGGAAAATTGACATACTAAGGACTTAATATAGCAATGTTATGAAATTGAAAATTTGATAACAAAAATTGAAATTGTGAAACTTGTTTCACAATACGACTTGCAGTCGATTTATGAATGCCAATGAAATCTCCACATATAATTAACATTGATCCTGTTGCATAATACCTTAGATTTAGGAGCACTTTATCCTCTGGACTCACAGCATAAATAATAGTTTAATTAATAGTTAGTCAATTACTATAACTAACGGTGGTACTAACATTTGTATACGTCGATTCGTTAAGGCGCTAGAGCCAAAGAGAGATAGCCGCGTGACGTCACAAGATCACACGGCGCGGCGGCGGCGTATACTTTTACACAGGAATCGCCGACGCGGTCTAGATTATTTATTTATAACTTTTGTTATATTCAATTATATTATAAGCAACCTCGTAGTCACAACAATAAACAGACGTACCTAGACAAATGATAAAGGCGTACAGTGTGATTTAGGCAATGAATGCTACACATTTTTTAAGCCTACAAATGACATATCCTTTGAAATAGAAAACCAAGAAGAAGAAGAAGAAGAAGAAGAAGAAATTTATGAACGTAAACAGACACAGCAAAAATCATCATCAAATATAGAAGATAATTCTTGTTTTTTTGTATTTTGGGATTGTTTATTGCCACTTTTTAATCGTTGCCGTCAGTGTAATTCTACTGTTGTATCCGTCCAACATTATATCCAAAGGGCATTACTATCTGTTATAACTATATGTGATAGAAACCATAAATTAATTTGGCGTTCACAAAATAAGAGTAATAAACGTCCATTAGGAAATATACTGATTGGATCTGCTTTGACTTTATCCGGAATTCTGTACACACAAATGGTAGCTTTCTGTGATTCATTAAAACTATCATTTTTTTCTCGTCCGGTTTATGATAAAATAATTAAGCGTTATACTGGACCAGTCATCTGTAATATTTGGGAAAATCAAAAGAAAAGTACAATTGACAGTATTAAAAATTCAGAAAATGATATTTGGTTAGCCGGAGATGGGCAGTATGACTCTCCAGGCTTTTGCGCCAAATATTGCATCTATTCAGTAATGGATTTACGTAGTGGAAAAATAGTAGACTTTAAACTTGTTCAAAAAGGTATGGTAAAAGGAGACTTAGAAAGAAAAGGTTGTGAATTATTACTTGATGATCTGACCAAAAACCAAAATTTTAATATTAAATTGTTTCTTACTGATCGACATAAAGGAATTCGTTTTTACATTAGAACACAACATCCTGAAATACAACATGAATTCGATGTGTGGCACCTATCTAAAAGTTTGATGAAAAAAATGAAAACCTTAGAAAAAAACATGAAGATACATATTTATGGAAAAGTAGTATTAATAATCATCTTTGGTGGGCTTCACAAAACTGCAAAGGTGACGGTCAATTATTAGTTGAAAAATTCACGTCTCTACTACATCACATAAAAAATGAACATGAATGGGAAGAAAATAGAGTAACAAAAACATGCGATCATGATCCATTAACAGACAAAGAAATAAATAAAAAATTATGGTTAAAATCCGATGACGAATCATACTATGCATTAAAAAAAATTATAACTGCCAATGATTTTATAGAAGATTTGCCACATGCAAAACATTTTGTGCACACTGGCCGTTTGGAATCTTATCATAATGTAAGGCTAAAATACATGCCTAAACGAATTCATCTGAAATATAGAGGTATGTACATAAGATCCATCATGGCTATATTGGACCATAATTACAATACAAATAAACAAGTAGTAGGTGATAAAATGGTATACTCGAAACCGTTAGGGAAATACACAATAGAAAATGTATATGAGCGTACTGATAATGATTGGCGAAAACAAATTATGGAAAAAGTACTTGATTTGGCAAAAAAAACAACAAACGAATATAATATCATAACAATACCAGAAGAAATTGAAATTCCTAAGTCCATAGCTCCAAGACCAAATATTGAAGAAATACGGTCTAAAAGATATTCGAGATTTACAATTTAATTTTATAATATTCTGTTCAAAATGTTTACATAATTATTTTTAGTTTTTAGAACAATAAATATATTATATTCATCTAATCATCTGTATAAAGTTATATATTTATGTGAAATATCGAAATAATATTACATCAATTTCTATTCTAAATTCTAATAGCATAGTTAATAAGGGTAATAAAAATTAATTACGTACATTTAAATTTAGTAAAACGACAAAACATATACTAACATTTATTAAAACCCACAGACTTATGATATTTGCCTTAATTTTTAATTTTTGTTGAATATAATAAAATATATAAAAAAATAACCAAGACCGCTTCGACGATTCCCGTGTAAAAGTATACGCCGCCGTCGCGCCGTGTGATCTTGTGACGTCACGCGGCTATCTCTCTTAGGCTCTAGCGCCTTAACGGATCGACGTATACAAATTTTAGTACCACTGTTAAGGTACGGTTTCCTATCTGCGGCTGGCCGCAACGACTAGTCGCAACTACTGAATGCTGCGTGCCGACTGGTTTCCTATATGCGACTTTATATTTGCGGCTGGTGTATAATAGTTCATTTTATTCCAATATTTAGTAGTGTGCAGACGTGTTTAGTTTATAACTTTTTATTTTAATAACTATTGTTGTACCTTACGAATTGTACGAACTGTGATGGAGGAAATTATTATTAATAATAATACAATAATTAGTCTTCTATTAGAGGAGGAAGAAGAAGAAGATGATATGTATAATAATCGATTAGAAATTAATAAAAGAAAATCAATCGACAGTTTTTTTACAACTCGAGAAGATGAAGGTTTTTTTGAAATTTTAATAAATGGACATTTACATAACAGTAAACCGAAATTCCGTGAATTTTTCCGTATAAATTATGACCAGTTTATGTTCATTCTATCATTGGTAAAGGATGATATAACATTACCTCCATCTAGACGAGTTATAAAACTAATTCAACCGGACGAAAAATTAGCAGTTACTTTAAGGTAAATATATTTAAGTAAGCTACTATATAGTTTTGATTAATTTTAACCAATTACATTGCACTTGAAAATTAAAATATTAAAATATCTCATTTTGTCCAAATTTTAATTTAAAATATTTATTAAAAAAATAGTGTTTTATATTTTTTATATATTTTGGTTACAGTTCAATCCTTAGTTATAAAAATAGAACATTTTATTAACTTCAAACTCAAAAAATTTGGTTAAAATTTTAACTTCAGACGCTGAATTTTCACCAATAACTTTTTATGAACAATGTTTTACATTTACATTTATTAAATACCTGCAGAACATATAATTTTTACAAGTAATTTTTAAATATTGTATTCCATTAATTATCATAATTAATTAAAACAAGTAGTTAAATTACATTTATTAAAATATTTAAATTATGAAGTACTTTAATAATAATAATAATTGGTAGTTATTGTAATCATATCAAATTCGTACACTAAAATACTTAACAACCGTGATTAGAATTTATTTACCTATATTTCATAATAACAAACAATATTTAAAGTATTAGTTACCTATATGAAACAATTAAAATATTTTGTTTAATCCATAGGTATCTTGCAACAGGGGAATCGTTTAGATCACTGTCGTTTGCATTTAGGATTTCACATAGCTATATCAGTCTAATTGTCAAAAAAACACTGTCAGCTTTAAAAAAACATTTAACACCTATATTTCTTCCTGATATATCAACCGTAGATTTTAATGTCAAAGCTTCAGAATTTTGGACAAAATGGAATTTTCCAAACTGTATTTTGGCAATTGACGGAAAACACGTTAGAATAAGAAGTCCTAACAACACTGGATCACTTTTTTTTAATTATAAAGATTATTTTTCAATTGTACTGCTCGCTATGGTTGACGCCAACTACAAATTTATTGCTGTAGACATTGGTTCGTTTGGTAGAGAAGGTGACAGCGGAATATTTTTAAAGTCGAACATGGGTAAAAAAATATTAGATGGGTCATTTGGTTTTCCAGAAGCAAAACAATTACCAGGGTCATCAACAATTTTACCTCATGTTATTGTGGGGGATGAAGCCTTTAGGCTTCACACTCATATAATGAAACCATATACAAGACAAGCCTCAAAAGATGATAAGACAAAGTCTATATTTAATTATAGATTAAGTCGTGCCAGACGAGTGACGGAAAATGCGTTTGGTTTATTGAGCCAGGTTTTTCGCGTCTTTTATCAGCCTATAAACATTGAACCATCAACATGTGATGACCTAATCACAGTAGCTTGCTGTTTGCATAACATGCTAAGAGATGCATATTTAGAAGAAAATGGACGAGCATTTAGAGAATTTGATTCAAGAGAACCGGTACCAATTAACAATATAATTCCAATTACAAGAGGAGGTGGTTTTGCAAACGCTGAAGGATTTGACGTCAGAGAAGCATATAAGGACTTTTTTAATAACGAAGGCGCTGTTTCATGGCAGAATAACCTGTAAATTATTTATATTAAGATTGTATTATTTAACTTTTACATTTAAATATCAAATAATAAAACGAAAAAACTTTATGCGTATTAAAATTAAAAACAATATTCCTTATGACATTATTTAATATTATGTATACTTTTATTTCATTAAAATATTAAAAACAACCTGTTAATTAATAATTTTTATGATATACATATATTTAGATATAGTTAAAGTTGGTTATTGTACATATATGGATCAAATCCTTGAGAAGTAGCCGATGATGAACTGAGGCTTGGCGATGGTGTACTCGAAAGTGACATAATATTGTTATAATCTGTAGACCTAGAGGGTGTTTGAAACATCATTTGAGTGGGTGTTTGGAACATCGGTTGAGTGGGTTGTGCTCCAGTGTTATCTAGGTATTTATCTTCGAGCTGTGCAACCAAAGATAATATACTAAGTTTAGCTTCACTTTTGCCTCTGGGAGGTAGCTTCTTCACTGAAATTGCAATGCTCTTAAAAAATAAATCTATCTCGTCAGTAGATGATTCTCTACCCAAAATTGCTTCATTTTGGGCTTGTATGCTATTTATTATTGCTGTTCTGTCGTTCATTCTTTTAACATAGGCTAATTGTGCATGCTTGGCTCTCGATCTTTTCCCGTGTATGACCTCTTCAGCTGTTTCCTCAGTTGATTCATTCAATGGATCTCCGGAATTATCTTGGCTACTTTCAACTATTGTTGAGTCTTGATCATTGCAAACATTCGATACCGTACTAAAATATTAAAATGTATAATCATTTTCTTTGGAACATAAATACTTTTCATGAAGTGGCTACGAGAAAAAACAGTCGTATCATCAGGGTTAGGATTTGTATGTATGCAATAAAAAATTGTACAATATAATATATTATATGTAATATATTATATATTATATTATATTATAATATGCTTCTTATTTACCAAAATTAAAAATTATTGATTTATTTTTTGCGTGCATTAATTATTATTTTAGTAATACAATTTATAGTTTTCATTCAATATAGTAGAAATATGTGTTTTATTAATAAAAATAAAATTTATGTTTGACCAAAATACCAAGTTATAAACTTTGATCAGTTTAATTATTACCAGCTTAAATACAATAAATAAAATCATACTAAATAAGCATTAAGCTCAATATATGCAAAATAAAAATAGTACCATTTTCGTAACAATAATATAAATCGCGAACATTATTCACTTAAACTCTATTTGGCGTAGCAAAAAAAAAACATGCTGTTGTATACAAATCCTAGACCTGCACTGCTTATCATCATATAAATAATTTAATATAACATTATAACTCTAGTAAAATTTAAAGTTATGAATAAAAGTACGAAATTGATATATTTACTTACATTCTTTCATACTCAACATTATCCAAAAATGACAAATGACCAGCTAAAGGCCATTTTTTTTTGGACAATATGGCCGGAGATCCAGTACCAAGTTTTTTTTTGTGCCTCATGTAGGTATCACGTATATTCCGCCATCGATATTTACAATCCTCAGCTATAATACGAATTAAAATGTTTATTCACTGAATACATTCTGAGCTTTAATCTTATCTATTAGAATGCAACGTTCTAAAAATTGTTAATCTATATATACTTACATGATTTTCCAACTACAGCCGAAATATTGCTCCAACATTTGCTTAAATAACCATAGTCTTTGTGTTTTTCGAGAGAACTGTCATAAATAGCGCGTTCTTTTTCTACTTCAACAACTAAAATTTCGTCCTCGTTGGGCAAAAATGTTGACATTATAGTTTTTGGCATAATTATTTTATATTGCGTTAAATAACTAATAGTCTTCGATACGACGCCGTTCATGACACACGTCTTTAGAACTTAGTCAATCCAGATGCTTTTTGCTCAGTCTTCCGTTGGTCAAAAATTTAAATTTTTATACCATTGAATGCGCAACGAAAAAAGTCATCAGGTTCAATTCTCATACAGTGAAACCAAATTTGAATCAGTACTACACTCCTAAAAAAGTGGTAATTATAATTGCAATTAAACAACAACCTTATCTACGCACACCGACCAGCCGGCGCGACACCGCGCCTCTCATTAAAGGCCGTTATCTCGGCATCTTGCAACGATAACGCGCCTCACGCAATGAAACCCCTAGGGCAACCCAGCCATTCTATTAAAACAAAAACAAAAATAAATAAAGATAAGTCTTCAACCAGTAATCAAAATACTTCACAATCTGAACGTATACAGAGTGTGTCAAGTGATGTCTTTACTCCTGGTGTAGAAATAGATGAAAGCAATTTCGAATTTCCAAATAACAAACATAAACGTCTCCTTTCCTCACCAAAATCTGATACGCAAGAACACAAGAGAAATAAACCAATGTTTATTACAGCAAATCGTTACTCTCCTCTCTCCACAGAAGATAATATCATTGAGTCATCTGACACTCACACACACGACACTGCAAATATTGAAGTAGATCAACCTGCTAAAATAAAATTACCTCCACCAATATTTATTCGTGGAATTCTGGACTTCGTCGGCTTTCGGAATCAACTCATTAATTTGATCGGTTCTGAAAACTTTGTATTTAAATCATCCACAAATAATTTGAAAGTACAAACTACTCAACCTGAATTCTATCGGAAAACAATTCACTTTCTAAAAGAAAAACAAGCTCAGTACCATACCTATCAACCACTGGAAGATAAACCGTTCAGAGTCGTAATCCGTAACCTACACCCGTCAACACCAACAGTCGAGATAGGAATCGCTATAGAAGAAATTGGCTTCTCGGTACGACAAGTCACTAATGTTATTCAAAAAACCACAAAAAACAATCTTCCAATATTTTTTGTCGATCTTGAGCCAGCAGCAATCAATACTGACATATTCAACGTAACCTCGATACTCCACACTAAAATAAAAATTGAAGAACCACATAAACGGAGAGACATATTACAATGTCATAACTGCCAAGACTATGGTCATTCTAAAAAATATTGCTCCTACTCGCCAAGATGTGTTCGTTGCGGAGATGAACATCCATCCACCCATTGCACCAAAACCAGGGATTTGCCGGCCAAGTGTGCCCTTTGCAAGGGAGACCATCCCGCGAATTACAAAGGTTGTCAAACATACAAAAGTCTCCAACAGCTTCGTAAACCCACCTCAAAAAAAAATAGTAACTATACAAATAATGTTAATTATGTTAATAATTCTAATATTGAAGCCACTCATCAGCATACTTCCAATACTAATACACCATCAAACTCTCCCAAATCATATGCACAGGCCGCCTCCCCAAATAATTCTTCCCAAACATCAAACAGTCTTATAAATGACAATACACTCCTCAACTTCCTCAACGAATTCAAATCGCTTATAAATCCATTACTCTCTCTCCTCACTACTGTTCTCGACCGTCTCTTAAAACCAAATGCAAATTAACTCTTTTACATCTCCATCCTTAGCCATCCTTATGTGGAACGCCAATGGCTTATCCAATCATAGAAATGAACTTATAACTGTACTAAATGACAAAAGAATAGATTTGGCCCTGATTTCTGAAACACATTTTACATCACACACTAAATTCTCAATACCCGGCTATAATATAATTACCTCAAACCACCCGGACAACACGGCCCATGCGGGAGCCGCAATTATCATTAAGTCTTCACTCTTGTATACCCCCTGCCAAAGTATACAAGAAAACTACTTACAATCAGCAATTCTAACCATTAAATTAAATCATATACCTGTTACAATCGCAGCAACATCCTTCCCACCCAAACATAAAATTACACTAATTCAATATGAACACTTTTTCAACTCATTGGGTCACTATTTCATAGTAGGAGGTGACTTAAATGCCAAAAACCAATTCTGGGGCTGCCACACCACTAATTCTAAAGGACGTACCCTACTTCAATTAGCTAATTTAAAAAAGTATTCTATACTAGCTCCCCCAGATCCAACCTTTTGGCCAACGTCAATAAGTAAGCGCCCCGATATATTAGACATATTTATAATTGTTATCCCCAACAGTTTCCAAAATATTATTAAAAACTTACTCGAACCATGCTCTGATCACACACCAGTTCTACTTTCTTTAGATGCTCAACCCTCCACCCAGCCCCGTCAACCTAGCTTAACGAACGGCTCCATGGATTGGGGAAAATTCCGCGAAATCTTAGAACAAAAAGTGGTACTAAAAACCCGTCTTAAGCACCCAAATGACATAGAAGATGCTATCCAATATTTTACAGAAATAATCCAATCAGCTGCTTGGAGCTCATCTACTCAAACCTCTCCTAGAAGCCAAAACTCCTTCCCGATTCCCATCCATATCCGTGAACTAATAGCAAAAAAAAGACGTGCTAGAGCTATCTGGCAACGCACTAGACTTCCATCCGATAAAAACATATTTAATAACCTCGCATCTTCAGTAAAACGAATTCTAAAACAACTCAGAAACGACAATTTTAGTTCTTGGGTCTCTTCACTAACGTCAAAAAATGATTCTCTTTGGAAGGCGACTCGGAATTGCTTAAAGCAAAAGCCCATAAATTCTCCTTTAACAACTTAACTGCCACACAGTTTCTTTCAAACTTGCCAATCTTGCCATGAGACCCAATTTTGGGTCTCATTAAACTTTCTTAGATTGCCATGAGATCCATTTCTGGGTCACGGACCACATGTTTTGTTTACTTTTATATCTAGTACTAGTTAACATTGATTCTGATTCTGATACCAGAATCAGAATGTACAGTGTTGCCACATTATTTCGATATCATTAGCACTCCACAAATATTTTTTTTCACGGAGTTATCACATTTTTTATCTAAATACATTTGTTTTAATATTAATATGGTCTTAACGTGAATTGTACTACTGATAAAAACCTAAATAGGCTCTAAATGCATCTTGTGTAAATAATTTTATCATAATATGAACATTGAACATGTGCTAATGTATGATAAGAAATATAACAGATTATTTTGAATTTTGTTTGTGATATTAGATTATACCTAATTATTATTTATTGCTAAGTTATTTTATTATTTTATTATGATTTATGACAACTGTCTAAATGTAAACTCTAATTGCTAAATCAATAACTCATACATATCGTAATATAAAATGTCTCGATTGCGAGATGAAGATATTGATGCTCTATTGGTTGATTCAGACTTCGAATTTTCGGACGATTCAGGAAGTGATTTTGATGATACTGATAATGATCCTGATTTTTTTGACAATAACAGTATTCATAATACTAATGATGGTGTTGATTCAGATGCAGGTAATTAAATAATTTTACTATAGTTTATGGGTGCTTCTCCATTGAAAATATTATTTAAATTTAACTAATTTTTTTTAGAATCAGATAATAATAATTCTTCAACCAGTAGTCTTAATATCACACATCAAGCACCAACACCAAGGCCAAGAGGTCGCCCAAAACTTGTTGGATCACCTGCAGCTGTAACTTCTCGAGTCAAGCGTGCTGATGATGGACAAATCAATAACTATCCTTACAACCCTGATTTAGAAGAAATAGGATTAAACACTGATTTGATAGACACATTATTAGAAGGTTCACCATTTGATTTTTTTAAATTAATTGTCGATGATAATATTATTCAAAAAATAGTAGAACATACAAATATATATGCTTTACAAAAATTAAGTTCAACAACGTTTTCAAGTCAAAGCAGAATGTATAAATGAACAAATACAGATGTAGAAGAAATGCATAATTGGTTGGGACTTGTATTATGGATGGGGTTAGTTCAGTTACCTGAAGTTGGCTTGTACTGGAGTAGTTCCCCCCTATTTTCTACAAACTTTGGGAATGTTATGAGTAGAAATAGGTTCCAAATCTTATCAACTATGATCCATTATTCTAATAATGAAACCAGTGATCAAACAAATCGGTTATATAAATTAGGAACCATAGTTGAAGACATTATGGTTAATTCCAATAATTGTATGTCTCCACATGATACTTTATGTATTGATGAATCTATGATACCATTCACAGGTAGACTATTCTTTAATCAGTATTTAAAAAACAAAAACACAAATATGGGATTAAGTTATTTAAACTTTGTATGCCCCCTAACTACACAATTAATCTGAAAGTGTATGCTGGAAAAGAAGTTACTCCGGAAACAAGTGTATCATCTAAAGTTGTAATGGAATTGATAGATCCATATTTAGATTTTGGAAGGACCCTTATTATCGACAATTGGTATACTAGTATAGAATTAGCAGAACAACTCGGACAACGAAAAACATATTGTATTGGGACATTAAGGTCAAATAGAAAATCAAACCCTAAGGAAGTTATTAATTCTAAATTAAAAAAAGGTCAACAGTTTTCATTAAGAAGTGATAGTAATGTAATGGTTTTAAAATGGAAGGACAAGAGAGACATTTATATGTGCAGTACCAAATCAACAAATAAAATGATAAACATAACTAAACATAATAAGGCATCTCAAAAACCAGAATCAGTTATTATGTACAACAAAGGGAAAGGCTGTATTGATTTGTCAGACCAAAAGGCTTCTTTTTCTAATCCACTACGGAGAACTATGAAATGGTATAGAAAAGTTCTTATTGACTTATTATTAAATGTTGGTGTAGTTAATGCTGCATGTTTGTTTAACTTGACTACTAACTTATCATATATATAGTAAAATTGTAACAATTCGCTCCATGTTCTTTCACGTTTTTTGGTCGGAAAAGTTGACCGTTTTTTGAATTTTAAAATCCTACATATGTAAAAAAAGTGCGTGTGTGATCAGGTGTCGTTGTTGAGTCTGATCGCTTAAAGTATTTTCCGTTAAGGACCGTTTTCTAGTTTTCTACATCACAACAGACTTATTAAGGTAATAATACTATATTATATCTTATCGTTATATTTCCGTCAGTCGGTCTGCACAGCGCACAAACGCGATAATAGTTATCCGGCACGTGTCAAGGTCAGATTGAACACTCCGTGTCAGTAATTTAATACCTGTTATAATACGGAACAGCGTTATCTTCAATTTGGAATCGTTACATATTATTATCACTCTTTTTTTTTGTCACATTTTTGCTGCAAATTGTGTTGCCCATTCAAGTCATTCAAGGCAGTATTTTTAGTTTAGTCGTTCAACAATTTATCTGTCCTGCCTTGTCATGAACCCGACAACCAAATCCAATATTTCTTCTAAAAGTAGCCCATTAGGAAGTGGTCCTGTTCTTCGTAGTGCCTCAAATGGTAGTACATCTACTTCGATGTCTAAACGGACCAATAATACTTATTCTAATGATGATTTAATGAAAGCTATTCTTGATATGCAGAATTCTCAATCCGTACAATTTCAAGAACTCCATGGATGTTTGACCTCTTTAAAAAATGAAATCTCTGAACTTAAAAACGAGAATATAGCACTTCGCCATGAATCGTCTGCACTTTCTGCTCGAGTGGCTCAGTTGGAATCAAAACCGGCCGTTACTTCGGATTCTGAAGTGTCGTCAAAACTACTTCGTGAAATCTCTGAGAGAAATTCTTCTGAATATAACGTAATTATATATGGTCTTCCTGAGTCGAATTCGCCTTCAATTAATCAAAGAATCTCTGATGATTGCGCTGAGCTATCTAGTGCTTTGTCACCCATTCAAATTGATTTATCTATTGATTTCAAATTAATTCGCCTTGGTAATAATAAGGCCCGGAAACCTAGACCGATAAAAATAATTTGTAAGTCAAAAGAAAATGCAGCTCAACTCATATCCGAATTCAGGCAGGCAGTTAGAAGTGGAGTTAGTATTCGTGATGATCTTCGAATAACCCGAGATAAGACTTCGTTGGAACGGGAGATACTCCGTACTGCTCATATAGAACTTGATAATAGAAACAAATCAGGCGAGTCAAATTTAGCAATATCCTATGTTAAAGGTGTCCCTACGGTTACAAAGTCACACTCAAAAAACGGAGTCACTGGTCGGGATTGAGACCAGTGAATAATCAATCATACCTTAATGAATTACTTAATTCTAATTTACATGTTTCTTTTAATCCAACCTGTAACAAATGTACTGATGCTAACCTATTGTTTGATAATTTTTTAATAGAATTTACCGATTTTATTAAAAAGCATACCAATTCCAATATTCCTGTTAATAATATTAAGTCGCATATTTTTTCAAATAATAATAAAAATAAATCATCTTATAATTTGCAATGTAACTTTCCTAGTATTAGTCTTAGTTCTAAGTTTAATCTTAAAATTATGTACCAGAATGTTCGTGGGCTCCGGACTAAGTTACATGATGTAATATCTAATTTTCCTATACTTAATTATGACATATTTATACTAACTGAGACTTGGCTCTCCTCGGATATTGTGGATGCAGAATTAGGTCTTACTGGATTTATAGTATTCAGAGCTGATAGAAATGTATATACCAGTACATGTACTAGAGGTGGTGGGGTCTTGATAGCGGTGAGACAGACATTATGTCCCTCTTTATTATGTTGTGCTGTACAGTCAGTCGAACAGCTATTTATTAAATTATCTTTATCTAAGAAATGTTTATTACTAATAGGAGGAGTATATATACCACCGTCAGCCCCGATCGAGTTATACACGGCACATGCTGAAACTGTTGATGAATTGTGGCAGTCTTCTGGGTGTAATATGGGAATTATATGTGGTGACTTCAATTTACCAAATGTTAATTGGCATAATAGTACTTCGGGATTGTCATTATCGGGTACCGTTAATGATAATGTCAAGGCAATAGGTGATATATATCGTTTTTTAGATTTTTTCACAAAATAATTCCATTAGAAACCATATTGGTTCACTCTTAGACCTTGTTTTCACATCTGAAATAGACATAGTTGTTGACACATCACCAGACTCATTAGTTACGCCAGATAAGTATCATCCACCATTAAGCATTACATATTCCATGCCCGATGTGCCACCTCAATTGGATGATCAACACTCATTTCGTAATTTCAATTGTGCCGATTATAACTCGATTACTAATAATATGAGCTCCATTAATTGGGAAAGTGAGTTTAACAATATTGGAATTGAAGCTGCAGCTAATCGTCTACAAACAATTTTAATAACGTTAATTGAGCAATATGTACCACTCCATATATTTCGTCGCTCAACTTTCCCCAAATGGGTAACACTCAAATTGAAACGTTTAATCATTAGCAAAAAAATTGCACACAAAAAATTGAAACAGTTCGGCACAATGCACTATCGTCATAGATTTTCTTTATTACGTGCTCAAGTAAAACTTGAGTCAAGGCTGGCATATGAGTCCTATCTAGGTAAGATTAATACTTCCCTCCAGAATGACCCACATACATTTTGGTCGTTTATCAATAATCGCCGAAATACATCAGTTATCCCTAATGTGATGCATTATGGTGACATTATTGCATCAGATATAGATATTGCAAATCTATTTGCACTTCTTTTCAATTCCGTTTACAAATCACCGTTACCCCCTCCAAACTGGAATACTGAAAATATTGGCATTAAACCATTTACATTTTTGCCTTCTAGACTTAGTATTGAACTTAATGAGGTCGAAGAAAATTTACTATCCTTGAGAACAACTAAGAGTCGTGGGCCTGATGGTATATCAGCCCAATTTTTATTTAATATTAGGGCACAGTTAAAATATCCTCTATTGTACTTATTTAACCTCTCATTAGCCGAAGGTATATTTCCATCAATATGGAAAACGAGCCAGGTAACACCTATCTATAAATCAGGAGACCCAGGGTCAGTATCTAATTATCGTCCAATTTCTGGTTTACCTCTAATTGGTAAATTATTTGAAAAAATTGTCCATAAATGTATTGAACGTAAATTTAAACTAGTCTTATCAACAAATCAACATGGGTTTTATGGCGGTCGTTCCACAACAACTAGTGCCCTAGAATTCTCAGCGTTTATCAGGGATAGCTTCAAAAATATGAGTCAAGTTGATGTGATATTTACCGATATCTCTAAAGCTTTCGACTCCATAAACCATATAGTGTTAATTGATATTCTAGATAAATTGGGTGTAGGTGAACCTCTGCTCTCCTGGTTCAAATCCTATATAACCGGTCGACGACAGTTTGTATCCTTATTTAATCAAAAATCCGCGGAATATTTAGTCACTTCCGGAGTCCCACAAGGTGGGCACTTGTCTCCACTTCTATTTAATATTCTAATAAATACTTTATGCGAATCTGTTGACATCAATATGTTATTATTTGCGGATGATGTAAAATTATTTAATTGCGTTCAATCTGTGAGTGATGCTATTTCGTTACAAGAATCGTTGAATAAGTTAGTCAATTGGTGTAATACAGTTGGGTTAGAGCTGGCAATCCACAAATGTAAAGTTATGTCTTTTTCGAGACGTCACTCAATTATTCATTATGATTACTCTATTGATAATGTGATATTACAGCGAATAAACCAAGTTGAAGATTTAGGTTTTATTTTCACTCCAACGTTATCGTTTGCACCTCATATTGACTGGATAGTAGGCAAAGCATTGAGATCATTAGGGTTTATAAGGCGACATGCAGGGTCGGTCATGTCTGTAAGATGTTTGTTGATATTATATACTTCTCTTGTTAGATCGATTGTAGAGTATGGATCTGTAGTATGGTCTCCAAGGACCAAATGTGACATTGTTCGACTTGAACGTGTTCAGCATCGTTTCTTAAATATGGTTTCTCGATCTATGGGCATTAATCATGAACCCCACGACTATAAACCCGTCTTAACAGCACTCAATTTATCCACCCTAAGCGAAAGAAGAAATATGAGTGACATTAAACTTTTGAATGGCTTAGTCTCTGGTGTAATTGACTCCCCAGACTTGTTATCTAGAATAGGTTTTCGCATCCCAGGTACAACCCGTTCTCGTGACCCCTACTACCTTGCTGCAGTATCCAAAAATTATTTGGATGATGATCCTCTAAGGAGAGCTATGTCTCTAGTTAATAATCATACTAGTTAATCATTTTTTCTAATTTAGGTTTGTTCAGTTACATTTAATTTTCAGGAGCCTACTATGTACTACTATAAAATTCTAATTTATTGATATTCAATGTGTTATGTTTAGATATATATATATGTGTAAAATATATTATATTGTATATTCATTAATATGTAATATTTGAAAAAGCTGTATGGCGTTTTAAATACAAATAAAAATAAAAATAATTATCATTATCATTCTGGTTGTGCCGAACCGGCAACTTAATATATTATATTATTATTATACATTTGTTTTGTTTGGGCCAAAAGGGCCGTAATTAGTACTATTATATTTTTGTTTTTTATATATTATTATACCATATATATTTTATTCTCGTTACATTGAGTTACCTGATTTCTTTAGTTTTAAGTCCTATACACATACACAGGTCGGTCGGTGTGTGACCGTATAATAGCGTAAGGGCCAGTTGTACCGTAGTCGGTTAAACAATGATTAAGATTTAATCTATGATTAAGGCTGGTGGGTCGTTGTACAGTGCTGGTTAACTATTTAATCACTGATTAAATGGTGGTCAAGATAAACGGCCGACCAAGGTCGGTTAAACACCGATTACTTAATTTCACGTTATCAAATTCATTGTTATCAATTTTCGTTTTCAAAATGAATCTTTGTTTTTTTTAAATAAAAAGTAATTTAACTTATCAAATTCAAAATTGCCTTATATGAAATAATTCAATTATTAATGAATAATGATGTATTACGACTTTGACGATAATTTCTTAATTGATGATTCTGACTTTGAGGATGAGGAATTTGAAAACCTTGCAGTTTTAATTGCTTTTCCTAGACGACAAAAAATATTTCGACCTCGAACTGATCATTTTACATGGTGGAGAGATGATGAGTTTTTTGATAGATTTCGTCTATCAAAAAGTACAGTTCATTATATAGTTGATATGATACGTGACCACATCAGCTCACGTACTGATTGGTAAGTTTTTACTTACAGTTTTTGGTTTTTCACTTATAATATTAGCTCACAATAAATTTTTAGGAACAATGCTGCGAGTCCAGAACATAAAGTTCTATTAACACTAAGATACTATGCAACGGGGTCAATGTTGGTTGTGTGTGGTGATTTTATTGGGATTCATAAATCAACTGCCAGTCGTATAGTGAAGCATGTGTCTCATGTTATTGCTACATTACGACCGAAATTTATCTGTTTTCCTACAATAGAAAGTGAAATCAAAAAGGTAAAACAAGATTTCTACAACATTGCTAAATTCCCTATGGTGATTGGTGCATTAGATTGTTACACTCGGTATACTTCGTTCAGTTACGCTGTTACTCGGTTGGTAAACAGTTTTAGGATATTATTTATCACAAATTTTATCAAATGTTATTTGTTTATTTAGAAATTATTTTATTCAATTAATTGTTTGCATCGTTAATTGTTTTGTTTAAAATTTTGTGAAATATATTTACTTTTGTTATTATGGAGCAACCACAGTTAAAAACGTACCGCTAATTTACGGCAATCGAAACAGATATTTTGATTGCATTAGTGAAAAATACAAGGCTGTTGTCGAATGCTTAAAGACTGATACAGTGAATATACCAAGTATGTATTTTAGAAAAATAAACCTACTCGGAGGTTAAGATATTATGTTTATTATAGCACATGGGATCACAATTAAACTGTAAATTTAAGAATTTTTGTTTATTTCTTATGTATCTAACTTAATAAAATTTTGTTTAGAATGAAAAAGATGCTTGGTTTAAAATAGAGTGAATTCAACTCTCAATCTTTTGAAAATCCCGTTCTGCAGCTGTATTAAAAATAAATATGAAAATATTAAACGTAATGTTAAAAATATGCTGATGAAAAACATTTAATCGAGGCACTGGGGAGACCAGCAAATCATTTCCTCAAACATTTATAAATACAACAATTGGGAAATATTACAAGTAAAATGACTGGGAGGCATCAGTTTATGATTCTGATAGCTTGAATAATGTACCAGTGACTCAAGAAATATTGGTTATATTAGTGAAGATGAGAATAAACATATCATAACAATAACCGACTTTGCTTTATCCAATGTCTCTGAAAATAATGATAAGTTCACTATAAATGGTAAGTAAAATAATAACTTTATTCAAAATGTATATTTATCTAATTAATTCTATTGAATAATATTTTTAATTAATTATTATCTAACTATAAAATTAAATTGTTTAATTTTGGAATAGAAACATTGAAAACAAGGCTATTCATGACATAGCATCAACCTCTACTTTAAAGAGATTAAACTACACACCACTGATTTAAATCAAGATCAACCTTACAGCGATTTCTGGTAGATATTTTAGTTTTCTAAGTGGTGAAAATTTTCTCTTAAAATTTTAAATATACTTTTAACATTCTTTAAAATATTAGGAGCTATGCAAAAATAATATCCTTTATGTATCAATTCTTTATAAAATTCTAGTTATACAGTTATGTTAAAATTATTAGTATAATCATTTTATAAATTAAATGTTTTTAGATGAAATGTTCAAAAACAAAGACTTATCAAGATAAAATTACCAATTGAGCATCAACTCGTGCATCTAACTAAGCAACAAGGAACTTTCATCAGACAGCACAAATTAAAAATGACCTAATTAGAAAAGCATGATTATGAAATGAAATTAATGACGAAAACATCAAATTGAGATACAAAATTTAAATTTACAAAATATTACATGAAGAAAAGAAAATCAACACCATAATATTAGATTAAAACTACCTAATTAAATTTTAATAATAAATAATAATATAATATATTTTCTAATACTAATTTACCAAAATGATACAAACTGTTATTTGTTTTAGTGGTTTATTTTTAAGTTAATAAAGTTATAACTAATACCTTATTTTACCAAATTGTGATACAAAGACTGTAATTTGTTTTAATAGTTTGTTATTTTTAAAGTTTATATAGTTTTAATTAATACTTATTTTCTAAATATAATACAAAGGCTGTAATTTGTTTTAATTGTTTATTATTTTATTAAGTATAATAAATACAAATAGATACATATTATAATACATTATTTAAAAATTGTTTTTATATCTAAAATACAATTAACATTCACTAACAATAATAAAACTTAATTAATTCTTACATTAAGTATTTCTTAAGCTATATTTGAAAGTATCTAAGTAGTTTTTGTGCTATATATTGCATTCCTTCAATATTATCACCTGTATTATTAAAATCTGTAATGTCAATGGATGATTGTTCTTCAGGACTAACTCTCGGTATTTTCTCTAAGTTACAAGCAATATTATGTAACACTGCTGTAGCTACAATTATACTTTGAGACGATGATACTTTGACATTTATGCCCATAGCTAAAATAGAAACCGACGTTTCCAAACTCCATAACTCTCTCTACAGTGTTTCTTGTCCGGATTAAAGATTCATTATATTTGTTTACAGCTGTGCAGTAATACCTGACACTGGATCTATAACTGTTAGAGGATTTCCAACAGGGTCATGACATAACTTCGTTGTGCATAACCACTGTCAGCAACTAAAAGACTATTATTCATTTCTGCCTTTCAAACTTTCCTCTAATTGCAGAATTATTAAAAATAGTGGAGTCATGTGAAGATCTGGCCACCTTGCTACAATGTCTTGAATCTTTAAATCTGCATCACATATAGTTTGTACATTAATAGAAAAAGCCTTTTCTATTTCTATGCTTCGGCATTGTCTCCTCCTGGTGACCTAATCTTCACATGTGTG
>NW_020271174.1:22476-49268 GCF_002803265.2 Melanaphis sacchari
AGGACACTTTAATACAATATACTTGTGCATATTCTTCTTTATCTTTTTAGAAGATACAAGATTCATTACGTTTAATTTTTGTAGTTAGTTTTCAGCATGGAGATGTTTGGGATTACAGTCTTTTACATTGCTTTCAACTAATGGAGATCGAATATGTAATACCATGAGATACTTATTTTATTTTATTTTATTTAGATGAAACGCCATACGTTTTCTAAATATTACATATTAATGAATATACAATATAATATATTTATATTATATATTGTAACGTCAGTTGTATTTTTGTACCAATATTATAAGTACAAACATACCTGAACCCATATTGCCACCTAATGAGCGTACCTTATTTATATATTATTATGATTACGCGCTTAATGCAGAGTACCGTAGTATTGTACTTACACGTTCTCAGCAATAACGAACGAAGTACCACAAAATGCACTGTATGTGACAAAGTTTTATGCCAAAGATGTTTTTTTTGATATACACCACCATATTATACCTAAATTAAAATAAAAGACTATATTATTATTATTATTATTATTATGCTAAAAAAATGTTATTAGCCATTTATAAAAATTATTTTATTTTGTTTTTATTATAAAAGTAGTTATAAAAATGTATTTTATTTTGTTTTTACTATAAAAAATGAGACATGAGTTACTGTTATTATTATAATTTCAAAAATTCTATTATCCAGTTATAGAAATTATTTTATTTTGTTTTTATTATACAGATTATTTTGTTTTGTTTTTACACTATACAAATTAAACATAAGTTACTTCTCTTATTATAATTTTAAAAAATGTTACTATCCAGGTTTGGAAATTTTTTTATTTTGTTTTTACTATATAAAATGAGACATAAGTTACTGTCCTTATAATCATTTTAAAATAATGTTACTATTCAGTTATAAAAAATGTTTTTATTTGTTTTTATTATAAAGCCAATTATAAAGATTATTTTGTCTTGTTTTTATTTTAATAATAGTTAACTATTAATGTAACTACTTACCTAGTTAATATTGTTACAATATAACATAAAAAAAAATGAGATCCAGTATTGGATCTCATTTTACAGGTATTTACGAAAAAGTGTTTAAAATCAATCTCCAGTGCCACAAGTCAAAAATTGGGTCTCACCCAAAAATAACAATATCATCCAAAGAAACTTTTAATTTCAACCTGCTTAACATCAGTACGAAGTTTTAGACATTTTTAATGAAATTAAGTACCTTGGCAATTTTGGCAAGTTCATATGAAATATCATGGCATTTTAGAGAAATCTAATGAGACCCATATTTGGGTCTCGTGGCAGTCAAGTTGTTAGAAAAAGAAGATAATACTTGGTGCAAAACGGATAAAGAAAAGTCAGAACTTTTTCGTTCACACTTAACCAAAGTCTTTCAACCACATCATGACATTGTAAATAACGCCTTTGAAGAATATGTTAAAATTCACTAATTTCCCCCCTTCCTCTCTACCTACCTCCAAAACCATTTACACCTGGCGAACTCCAATATTATATAAAACTGTTTCCTCTCAAAAAATCTCCTGGTCTAGACCTTATTACAGCTGAAGTAGCTCGTCAGCTACCTAAAAAAGCAATTACACACCTCACTCATATATTTAACTCAATCTTAAGACTGTCCTACTTTCCTCTACAGTGGAAAACTTCTATTATAATTTTAATTTTAAAACCAGGTAAACCACCTGAAACCCCTTCTTCATATCGTCCAATAAGTCTTCTGCCTCTTTTCGCTAAACTCTGTGAAAAATTAGTATTGAAACGTATCTCTCCCTTCATAAACAACGCATCAACCATACCACAAACCCAATTTGGCTTTCGCAAAGGCCACTCAACCATCCACCAAATACATCGGCTGACAGACTCAATAGCTAACTCCCTGGAAAAAAAAGAATATTGCTCAGCCGTTCTCTTCGAAGTGGCACAAGCGTTTGATAAGGTTTGGCATCCCGGCCTTCTGTACAAATTGAAAAAAATCTTAGCCCCTCCTTACTACTTATTCTTTAAATCTTATATCGAAGACCGTTACTTCACAACAAAGGTAAGCTGTGAAATTTCAACTTTAGCCCCATTAGCAGCAGGAGTCCCCCAAGGTGCCATTTCATCTCCCATTCTGTTTAACCTATACTCGGCAGACCAACCCACGACACATCATACTTCTGTTGCGGATTTCGCAGACGAAAAAATTATTTACACCTCACATGAAAACCCTTTAACTGTTGGTTATAACCTACAAACTCATTTAGATCACATGTCGTCCTGGTACACGAAATGGAAAATAAAAATTAATCACACTAAATCGTCTCATTTAACCTTTACCTTAAAACAAGGAGTTGTACCACCTATCACTTTAAATGGTCTTGTCATCCCAAAAGTTACTAGCTCTCGATATTTAGGCTTAATTCTGGACCAACGTTTAACCTGGGCAGACCACATTAAAAGCAAACGAGTTCTCTTAAACGCTAGACGTAAATCCCTCTCCTACTTAATCGGCAAACACTCAAAACTCAACATAAAAACTAAACTACTTTTATATAAAACTCTATTGATGCCTATTTGGACATATGGCATCCAGTTATGGGGAGCTGCCAAAAAATCCAATATAAACAAGATTCAAACCTTTCAGTCCATAACTCTTCGCATAATTACAAATGCTCCATTCTATGTTTCAAATCACACCCTACATACCGACCTAAGAATTAACACGGTAGATGAAACTGCAAAGCTACTATATAAACGATTTCGTTTACGCCTAACCAACCACCCAAATCCCTTAATATCAGCACTAAACTCTGACACCATTCCTGGCAATCCTCCGCGTAGATTAAAGAGAAGATGGTGTCGTGATCTAAACCAAAATTAACAGAGAGAAAAAAAAAAATAAAAAAAAAATAAAATAAACTATAAATTAAACTAACTTCAGTTATAAAGTGTTGCTATTGGGTGGCTTCTTTTTTCACGCGTCGCATGTCAAATTAATTAATGTATATCCGCATACATGCTTATTGTAAATTTAAATTACAGATTGTATGTTTTAAAATAAAGTTAAAAAAAAAAAAAAAAAAAAAATAACTAATAAATTAAATAAAAATAAACAGTTGAAAACACGCACGCGACTGATCGATAATACTGCTATCGGATCACTACAGTCGCAAGCCGCAACGACTATTTTTGACACGCTCGCGCTGATCGCACATTGGAAACCACGTTCGCAGTTTAAATATAGATCAGTCATTGCGACTAGTCGTTGCGTTCAGTCGTATGCGGCCAGCCGCAGATAGGAAACCGTACCTTTAGTTATATTAACTAATTATCTATTAATTGAACCATATACATTTTTTTTGTTTTATGGTCCTTTAATAATCATTTAATACATATTTAAAACAAGAATTAGGAAAAAATTACAAATGAGAAGTCAAAAAATAATTGAAAAAAATCATAAAGTTAAAATTAAGTTTGTTTATATGTAATTAATAAGGCCCAGATTTATATGCATTTACATGCTTTTTTTAACAGTCCAAAAAACAGCTAGATAGATAAAGTTTTCTTTATGTGCCACTACAACAATTTATCGTCAATAATGATCTCAATAACAAAAAACTATATAGTAATGGGCTGATGAAAGTCTTTTTATTTAGACGAGTGAATGTTCATAATGCAACTTTCATTATACATAATACATTTAAATTATTTTGAATAGGCATTTAAGGCTCAGTCAAACAGAACATGGCGGGTACAGTATTATCTATGATTGCATTATCGATGTTAAAAATAGGGCGGGCTGCCGCGGCGGAATCATGTCGACTGCCGTGGTTTGCGGTCTGGTTGTAATATTTTACAGAGAACGCGGCCAGTCACAAATTTTTCATTCTTCATTATCCATCACTATGGCAGATGAGACTGAAAAATTAATTGATTTGGTGCACAATTATCCATATTTATATGATACTAGTCACGAAGAGTATATAAATACTGTAAAAAAAAAACAGAGAAGTGGAATGAAATTTCCGGGATACTCAATATGCCAAGTAATCATAGTATAGTATTATAATAATATAGTAGTAATATAATATAATATGAGTATTATGTATTATATGTATAATATAAGTAATTTATAAAATGATAGATACTTAAATGTTATAATGAAATAAACAAGTAAAAATAGATTTTGTTTATTTATTTTTTATTTTTATCAGTACTTGTATTATATTAAATCAATAGTAATAATATAAAGTAGTATTGTACAAAAACGATTTTGAATGAAAAAACATAGTGTTTTATACCTAATAATAATTAGTTATTAAAGAATATATTATATTTAGCCCTTTTAGACCCAAGTTAACTTCTATCACAATAATTTTTTTTTTTTCATATTCCTTTTACTATGGACTCTAATAAAAATAAAACGTTAAAAAAAAATTTTTTTTGAATTTTTGACGGACTGAGGAGTATGTCCTCTATAAGTGACATTGGTTCACTATGGTAACAAAAAATATTAAAATATAAACAATTATTAATAAGTAGTGATGGGTCGAACTGTTCGAATCTCGAACCGAACCGAACCGAACCGAACCCTTGATGTTCGGTTCGGTTCGAAATTCGAACTCAGCATGAAAAAAATTCGAACCGAACTATCAAGCATCTCTTACTGTTCGAAAATCGAACTTAAAAATATTTGTCTCGAACCAGACTTATTGGCCACGATCGTTCAAACTTAAAAATAAAAATAAAAAATACAAATTGATAATGATTATTTAGAAATAATTAAACTATTGTCGATAGTCAGTTATAGCTGTAATGGCACGTCATGTATTATTTATAATAATAAATAATAATGTAAAATGTTATTGTTCGGTGTTCTTCGCCCGTTACACATCCACTCCCCATTGACCCATTGCTAAGTTGTTTATCACCCATTGAGGCCGGGTACCTACATTCATAATAATAATATGTAATTCTATTTTTATTTTTATCATATTTATTGTAGAAGTTAAAATCTATTTTAGGTAAACCCATGGTAATATTCCAATATTATTCTAAATTCTAATCATTCTATATTTGTGAATTATAGTTATTATTTTATTTATTTATTATATAATGTACTGTTGCATCGTCACATTGTACACAGTAGTCAGACAGTCACTACTCATTTATAATTTTATAAGCTACGAGACAACAAAATACGGTTCAGTGATTTTGATTTTCGGCATTCAACGTTAAAAGTGAGTAGATAATTATTCATAGTATATTAGCTATATTTTCATTATTACTTATTAATTATTAATTATTATTAATAAATTAATATAATGTAGGAGAATATTGATACATTTAAAACAATATTGAACAGATTTCATTAATTATCTTTGCAATACATGTTAATAATAATATAATTCCGTAAAATTGCATCACAATTAAATAATATTTAAATTTTAAATCATTGTTGATCAAATAATTATTGTTATTATAAATGGTATACTGACTAAACTGTTATAACAATAAAAAAATACATTAGATAGGTAATTGACTAATGTTGGTGTGATTTTTTAGAGCTCAAGGCAAAGATTTTTTTTAATTATAGCCTATAGGTACACCCCTTATATTAAAATACATTAATTTACAATAATATTATATAACATAATACAAAATATTTTGCCTATGTACAGATATTAATAAATAATAATTCAGTTTACCTAATTCATTAAATTATCAAATAAAAATATGTAATTATAAGTGTGATTTACTCAATGATTAACAATTATTTAGATATATGTATTTTATTAATTTATTTTTTTGTTTAATACTTTATGAAACTGTAATGAATATTTAATTATTAAAAATTGATCACTAAAATGTCTTTAGTTTTTGAGATAATATCAAATTACTAAAAATAACAAATCAATGATGAGTAAATACTAAATACTAAATAGCAAAATATTAGTTAATAATTAAAACTCACTGTACCTATATTACTTTTAATTTTAAATTTTAATATAATAATATTATCATTATTTTTCTGAAGTTTAGTCTATAACAAGCTATGAAAGTTAATACATTGTTAAAAACTTAAAATAGTTAAAATAATATTGTATAATAACAATAAGCAATTATTAAATCATTAAAATTTAGAATAGATACTTATAATACTTAATAGTCAATACTCATGTTTTAGGATGACCAATAAACCTAATGTGTTTGATTACTTGATGAAAACCAGGGCCAGCACCAGTAACACTGATAGTGAAGATATTGACAATCCTGATGACAGATCTATAATAAGTCATGGTCAAGAAGAAGAAACACCACATTATTCTCAACAAAATCTACTTTATAATTTTTTTATAAAAGTTAGTCCGGATACATCTAAGTGTGTTACTTGTAATAAAATCTTACAAACTCCGAAATCCACTACTACAACATTAAAAAGGTACCTTAAAACACATTCAAAACAATTTTTAATGTACCAAAAATCTTTGGAAGAAAAATTATTGAAGAAAAAAGAAAAATTGAAGAGACACAACTCAATATTGAAAATGCATTTAAGAAAAAATCAATTTTTCCACCAAATAGTTCTAATGCTTCTAAAATTACAAAAAAAATTGTAGAAATGATTGCCATAGACTATCAACCATATTCAATAGTGGAAGATCGTGGATTTAAAAATTTGATGGAAACTATTTAATACAGATACCAACTTCCAACAAGAAAATATTTGTCTACTAAAGAGATCCCTCAGCTTTATTTAAATCAAATATCCAAACTTAAAACAGAAATTGATACAGATTTAATTGATGTTCAATCAATTTCGTTTACCTTTGACATTTGGACAAGTTTGTCTCAGCAACCTTATATGTCACTCACCATGCATTATCTCACTAAACATTTTGAGCTGAAAAACAAAACTTTGGGCTGTACATATTTCCCAGGAGAACACACTGGGCAAACAATATTTCTAAAAATTAAAAATATGGTTTCAAAATGGGGCATAGATGCTGAAAACTCTAATACTCCAATCTACATTGTGACTGATAATGCTAGAAATATTAGTAATGGATTTACACTCTTCAATGAAAACTAACATTTGCATCACATTTTGTGTACAGCGCACACATTACAGTTAGCAATTAATGATGCAGTAAAAGAAAATAATATGGGAGATGTTTTGAAGAAATGTCGTTCTTTGGTCTCTCATTATAACCACAGTGTCAAATCATATGAACGATTGTATGACATCCAAACAAGATTAAATTTACCTCAGCATAAACTTATTCAATCTATCGATATCAGATGGAACAGTATATATTTAATGCTTGAGCGTATACTGGAACAAAAAAGTGCAATAACATTAGATTTACAAAATATTAAAAAAAATGGTTTTGTACCGAGAGATTGGAAATTAATTGAAGGTTATGTAGAAGTGCTAAAGCCCATTTTTGAAGCCACCAAGGAACTTTGTCAAGAAAAAATTCCTACTTTATCTATGGTTAACCCAATTTTATGTACTATAAAAACCAAATTGAAAAATTTCATTTCCAAAAATAATGATTTAATCAGTGGAATATCATTTGCAAGAAGTGTGCACAAATCAATTAATACAAGATTTCAAGTATGTAAAACTAATACTGTATACATGTTGGCTACAATTATAGATCCAAGATTCAAAATTGTTATGTTGGAACCACATGAAGTAGATGCAGCAAAGGAAATACTTAAAATAGAAGTTGAAGCTTTTAGAACACCACCATCCAATTTACAAATTATAAATGAAACAACAGAATATACATTGGAGCCAAGTAAATCTTCATTATGGGATATTCTTAATGAACGATCAGCCACTATAAAACATATGGAGGGCCAGATAGATTATGTTTTGAGAGAAGTGAGCTTAATTATTTATTTTTATGATAACTGAAATGAGACTAATTTAAAATAAAAATATTTTTTTTAGATACAGGAATATTTAAAACTACCACTGATTTCTCCAACATCAAATCCTTTAACTTGGTGGAGCTCTAACCAAACTACATTCCCAAATTTATTACCAGTTGCAATGAAATATCTAGGTATTCCTGCCACGTCTGTTTGCTCTGAGCGCATGTTCTCTAAAGCAGGACAAATTGTTACCAAGAGGAGACAGAGACTTAGTCCTGAATCAGTAGAAAAATTAGTATTTCTACATGATAATTTATAATTATTAATTAATGATATTTTATATACCTATATTTTAATAAATAATAAATACGTACTATGTATATTTCAATTTTAAATTTTATTTGTTTTCTTAATAATTAAATATTAAATTATTATTATTTATTGGGTACCTGTGTAAAAAATAATAATAATAAATCATCTAAATTTATTGTAAATAAAATTACATAAACTTAAAACTTTAAAAGTTTAAATGTAGAATAGGTAATACAAACATTTTAAATATAATAGTAATTAATAATGGGGATTGATTTAATTTGTAAGCTGGTACAATGTACATGATAAAAAGTATTGAGTTCGAGTTCGAGTTCGACTTAAAATGATTCTAGGTTCGGTTCGGTTTGGTAGAAAATATTATGGTTCGGTTCGGTTCGAGTTCGAAAAAATAATTTAAAGTTCGGTTCAGGTTCGGTTCGATTTAAAAAATCAGGGTTCGACCCATCACTATTAATAAGTATAATTTGCAATATAATATAATAAAAGAAATATATTTATACTTATAAAAACAAATCTTTGTGTGTATTACCTGTGATAAAAAAAAAAAATAAATAAATAATATTTTATACATTACCCATATTATATAAAAAAAATAATAAAAATAACTTTCGTTAACATTTTACTGATGAAAATTATAAAAACAATTACTTGTACCATCAAGACATAAGTGGATATTACATTTTATGCAAAATATGTACGTTTTTCTTTTACATCCAGGATTTTTGCATCTCGAAGTGTGGCCTTTTGTATCAAACTCAGGAAAATGATCAATTTTATCTTTTCGCACATCATCTGTTGGCTGACTGGAATCGACTTTTCGTACTTTGGGTATCGTTGAAACTTCATTATTATCTCCTGTATCTGCACGAGGTCTTTCCCTACGTTTTTTTGGTACATTTTGGGCTACTTTTATGAGATTTTCCGCAAGTGCCATTCGGAAATGTAGCAGATCTTTTCTTTTATTTTTATTTATGTTATAATGGTCAGCGTCTTTTTTATATTGTATCCAAACAGTTAACAACTATTAGATCGAAAGCATGTTCAATCATTCGTAGTGTCCATTTTTTTGAACATATACATGTTCGATAATAACTGATGAGTTGGTCTACCTTATCGACACCACCCATTGATGTATTGTATGCTGTTATTATTTCCGGCCTTTCAATATTGACGTACATTTTTAATTTTTTATCCCAACGTCTTACAGTGTCCAACTGTCCGGATCCTATATAATTGGAAACTAAGGTAACAGACCTTGTATCATACCATTTCACCATACATAAATTGCAATTTTCCATATTAGTTGAAATTTCAAAGGCTGTACCTCTCCCCATTTTGGCTAATTGTTTATCGGTTAATAAGGGTAGATCTGCGAATCTATTAGTATGAATAGTACCCACAGAGTATATTTGGTTGGCTTGAAACTGTTCAAATAAATTAAACGTTGAAAAAAAATTATAAAAAAAAATGAAATGCCTATTTTTTTCAAGGTGTTTTGTTAAATGTAAACTACACTAGCGTCTAGACCAAATTTTTTTTGTGTACTTTTATCTAGTTCAGTGGTAGCCCCTTGATAAAGCAGTATATTGTTAACCATACCACTTTCACCACATAGACAAAATGCTTTTATACCCCACGGACAGGGTTTACCTTTTACATATTGCTTCATTTGCAAATGTCCTTTATAGGGAACCATTTGTTCATCGACACTTAACCTTCTTTCAACCGGCAAACTATTACATTTTTTATTAATTGCGTCGTATAAAGGACGAACTTTTATAAATTTATCTATATTATTTTTTGGAATTTCTGTATTATCGATTAAATGAAAATTTCTACATAATGTGAAAAATCGATCTCTGGACATATTTTCAATAATAATATTCACAGCAGTAGCATTCTCCCAATATAAACGAACACGCGGATACTTTAAACAGCCCATTATCAAATGAATCCCAATGAACTTTTTTATTTCATTACAGTTGGTGGGTTTATATCTAGTTGGCGAATTTTGTATGGCATATAAATTTGTATAATACACAATTTTTTCAAATATATCATTATTCAAATATTCATAAAAATAATCAGTTATAGAAGGCATTTCTGGTGGATAGGATATAGAAATTGGATGCAAATGATATTTTGTTATTGCCAGATGAAGGAATACTTCTCAATACAAATGTGTCGCTACCGTATGTATTTGTGGTGGATAAAGCTCTTGCTTTAATCACAAATATTATGAAACCTTACTCGGGAGTACACGAAAAAGGAAATCCTAAAAGAATTTTCAACTACCGGCTTTCTCGAGCACGCCAAGTAATTGAAAATTTATTCGGAATTATGACCTCAGTTTTCCGAGTATTTAGAGGACCTATACTTCTAGAGACAGAAAAAGTAACTGAAATTACTATGACTTGCACGTTGTTACATAATTTCTTAAAAAGAAGTAAATCGTCAAGTTCTATATACACACCCCCAGGCATTTTCGATAACGAAGATAATGATGGAATTATAATCCCAGGATCTTGGAGGTCTGAACAAAATAATATGAGGTCGATGTTTCCATTACAAACAGTGGCAAGAAAATCCAGCCTCGATGCAAAAACGGTTAGAGACCAGTTCTCTAATTATTTTGTGACCAGTGGAAAAGTGCCATGGCAAGACCGAGCTTAAATGGAATTATTATTGCTTTATTTAAACAACAACAATAATAATAATTTATAAATATCCAATAATAAATATATGAAATTAATAAAATAAAGATGTTTAATAATAAATTATAGATGTTTTCATTATTAGAACCAAACTAAATCTTATTAAACTAATATAAATTTATATTACATGTATAATAGTTATTACGTCTATAATTTGGAAAAATATAAATAGGTACCTACACTGAAAATGAATCTAATGATATAAAAATAATATAATATAGTATATAATATGATATGATTTAGTATACATCGTATATTGTATCTTATTAATAAATAATTAAATAAACTTACCACGGTTGAAATGGTTTTTTTCGCCTCATAAATGCCATGTAAAAATGTCATGGATTCATAGGCAAACCAATCTGATTTGTACACGTCGTCTGTACCACTACCAGTACCCTTTCTTGCCCTAACTTTATTTAAAAGTTTTCGATACGTGGCCACATAAGTGAATCCTTTTTTTTTTTTATCTCGGTTATATCAGTTTTCACGCTAACATTATTACAAAAATATAAATTAAATAATTCAAAAAATATTTTATTTTAATTAAAAAAAATAGTTTGCCAAGTATTACCTTAGTTTGCTTTCAATTTGCTTCCAAGCATCGTGAATTAAACTGCGATTTTTATGATCAGGATGGCGAGGATTCCAAATCTGTGGTTGAGTTTCATATAGCTCTAAGAACTCTAGAACCTCGTCATTGGTCCACTCCATGTTTATTTTTTTTTAATTAAAAAAATTTAAAAAAAAAAACCAAAAAAACTTGAAAATTTTCTAGTACTTCAGGTATTTAAAGACTAGCCGAATCACACACCTGTAGGAACGGTGTTTAAACGCGAGGCTCGTTTCCTTTGGCGCGGACACAACGGACCGACAATTTTCGGATAGCCACGAGCCTAGACGAGCTATACCGAGCCTAGACGAGCAAAAGTGTTCCCACGGCGCGTGTAGTGTACCGAGCCAGCGTACTTGGCTCGAAGCTCGCCGAGCCACGCGCCGTGGGAACCCGCCTTTACATTTTGTTCATATACATTGCATTATACATAGACAACATTTAGTTGCGAAAAAAATGTCACCAGATTTGAATGAAGTATTGACTGAGGCAGTAAAAATAATTAATTTTATTAAATGTAATGCCTTAAATTCTAGATTATTTTTAATTTTATGTGAGGAAATGGGATCTGAACATTCTCATTTATTGATGCACGCAGAGGTTCGGTGGTTATCCCGTGGTAGGGTCCTGAATAGATTTGTTGAATTAAGAAAAGAAATTGAATTATTTTTAATTAAAAAGAAAAGCAATTACATTTCAATTATTCAAAATACTGAATGGATCGCAAAATGTATTTATTTATCTGATATTTTTAACTTAATAAATACCCTTAATTTAAGTTTACAAGGTCAACTCACAACAATTTTTACCATGTTAAATAAAGTTTAAGCATTTAAAAAAAAAATACAGTTGTGGATAACGCGTATTCAGGAAAGAAACTATGAGATGTTTGAATTTTTTTCATTATTTATAGAAACTAATGAGTTAGACATCGATAGTAATATCAAAACAACTATCGAAAATCATTTGCAATCATTGTATGATACGTTTGAAGATTATTATCCAGTGAATCAAAATCCACGAGACGGATATTTATGGGTACAAAATCCATTTTTAACAAACTCTCAACATAAATTGTGTTTAAAAGAACAAGAATTTTTGTTAGAGAAATCATCAGATATTGGTCTACATTCTAAATTTAAAACAATGTCTGTTACCAAATTTTGGATTGAACTCAAGGATGAGTATTACGTGCTTTTTGAAAAAGCAATGAAAATTCTTCTTCCATTTTCTTCGACATATCTGTGTGAAGCTGGATTTTCCGGAATGACCCACATAAAAACCAAAACTAGAAATAGGCTCGATGCCACACATAGTTTACGTATAACTTTGATAACTACAGTGGAACCAAGATTCGATAAAATTGTCAAAACAAAACAAGCACAACTTTCTCATTAAAATGTAATATTTTATTTATAAATATATTGTTAAAAAATAATTTAAAATGTAATATAGTAATAAGTATACAGTAAAGTAATAAAAATGAACATGTTTTGATTAATTTTGTGTATTCTTGTTGATGAACAAAAAAAAGGTCTTCGTACAATTAAGGTGGTCCGCGACCTATAAAATATTATCGAAGTGGTCCGGGGTAGTAAAAAGGTTGAGAACCACTGCTCTATAGGACTCACATTTAATAGTTCTTTTCAGAACGTTGTGTTGATTCTATTAAACAGTTCTTTTTAGGACTAATTACTTCAATTTTATTAAACGGTTCTTTTCAGAACTAATAAACATCACAATTTACTATTATTCTAAATTAATTTATTAATTTTAAATCCAGACTCCAATGTAATGTAATTTTGGTCTATCTTTACTCGCAATCGTTTTTCATAATGTGCAGATTTATTGTTAGTTTCTAAATTTAACATATTCAATATGTACCTACTCAATATTAAAATACAACTGCATTATTTTATTTATAAATAATAATAATAATATTTCATTAATTGTATTATTTATGTTGTTGCGATTTTATACTTTTAAAATTTGAACATAAAATAATTTATTTTATTTTATTTTATAAAAAACCACTAAAGGTACGGTTTCCAAGCTGCGGCTGGCCGCAACAACTCACGCAGTCCGACTGGTGTTATTTATAATTGCGAGCGTGGTTTCCAATATGCGATCGACGACTGCGTTTCATAAATAGTCGTTGCGGCGTGCGGCTCATAGTGTTCAGAAAGCAGTGCACTGCGTGAGTCGTGTTGCGTGCCATAATATTTTTATTTTTTTGCTCATAATAATCATGTCAAAATCTACATTTTCGTCGATCGATGATGAAGTTTTCGTCGAAGAAGTTGGGAAGCACCCTTAGTTGTTTGATAGCTCCCACGCTAAACATAAGGAAGCACCTTATAAGGATGAAATTTGGAACAGTATTTCATCCATAGTTGGAAAACCAAGTAAGTTCATACATATTAGTTGAATTTTACAAATTAAAAACGTAAATTCTAAGTGGGATATTGCAATGGAAGGTGTTAAATTTTAATTCAATGATATGATATAAATGTATACTTAATACGATTCAGAGCAGAGATGATTTGTTTTGTCAGCCTATAATATTACTAAGTTTATTTATTTGTACAATACTATTGTGATAAAAGTCATTTATTTTACTTTAGGCTTTAGTAATAAAGTAGGTAAAATTAATTTTAGTCAAGAATATTGCATTTGAAAATATCGTTTTGTGTATAAAATATAATTGTATAATTTAAAAGTTTCATGTTCCTACACATACCTACTACCTATTTTTAAATTAAAACAAAATAACTAAAATAATTATTCTTTGTTTTAATACCTATCTTATTTCGTAAAAATTTTAAATTAAAATCACTATAAAAAAAAACCCGAAAAAAACTGTGTATAGGTATATATTTTGATATTTTGGTAACGGTATGATATACTTACATTGAACTTTATATTAAGTTTTCAATTCTTATCTATAAAAGTTGAACATTTTATAAATTTTCAAATACAAAATAATTTTTAATTTTTAAATTTGATAAATGTTGTCAACATTTGAATTTAAATGTTAATAAAAAAAAATTGTGTCTCAGTATTGTTATTATTAATATTTTTATTTTATGATTAAATACCTAAACATTAAATTATATTATACTATAGCCGAAGATTGCAAAAAAAGATGGCGTAATATTCGCGATACATACATGAACATGAGGAATAGAAGGAAGCTAGGAACTGGATCAGCAGCTGCAAAAGCTAAAAAATAAATGGCCTTTAGCGAGACATGTAACATTTTTTGATAACGTAGAATATGAACGGAAGTAAGTACCAATATCAATTAAAATTAGTAGGTACTTGGAATATTAAATGTCCATGTTATAGCAAGTGATTACAGTAATACTTAATAAATAATAAAAATGTTTATATCAAATTTAATATTTCAGTACGACAACAAATGTATCCAGTGATCTCTATTCCACGTTATTGGAAGAATATGAAGGCGACTATATTGAAGAGCCAATCAATGAAGCAGATATAGTAGACAAAGAGGCCACACACGCGATAAAACGATCGAGAAGTAAACCAGAAAAGTTAGACTATATAAAAAGAGTAAAGGAACGAACAGCTATAATGAACTCTATACAAGCTCATAATCAAGCCATTTTAAATAGGGAAGCTGATGATGAAATAGATTTATTTTTTAAAAGTATAGCGATATCGGTGAAGAAACTATCAGCTAAAGGTAAAACAGAAGCTAAATTACAAATCCTGTCATTAGTATCAAAACTGGAACATGAATATTTAGAGCTGACTGCGCAACCCTCTCAAGTTTTGTTTCAAATGCCCTCTCGGCAAAGCCATAACCTTATGTCACTTTCTAGTTCACCATCGCCATGCCTTAGTTCTTCATCAAGTACTTCACAATCATTTGAACCATATGATATGTCGGCAGCGTATCATTATAATTATAATAATAACTAATATTTACCTATATAAAAATAAGTTTAAAATTATGTTTATTTTATTGTTTGAAAAAATACTAGGACAGGTATTTATCAACAAGTTGTTTTTAATTTTTTAATAATTATACAAGGACTGATATATTATTATACAAAAAAGGCACAATTTTAAATGTTATTAGTTATTACACATATAATGTTTTTTTTTTTTAATTTTATACTCATAAATTATTATTAAAAATATGAAAGAAATTTTGCAATTTAAATAAAAATCTGTTTTGTTAAATAACCTTATTTATTTATTTTTTTTTTTTTTTTTATGTTTTGGCACCGATCGGCAGGGGAGTACTGTTTGCTTTTGCGTCACACTCTTTACCCCTGTCGACCATCGTTTATTAAACAAAAACACATCATACATTGGGATGTGGTGGGCAAATCCCCCACTCACAGTCCCTTACAATATCGTATTAAAATTACTAATTACATTATTAACAGGGCTCTATCCCTGCAATTATGCTCTTCGAGCACAATACATTTACTTAATCTAAGGCTGCTGCCTGCACTGCCCTTTCGTCCGCCTCCTTCCTGGTCATGACTGATGTAATGAACTTGACGACTCAGTCCCATCTCTTCTTTGACTGCAGCATGCTCTCCACCATCCTTTCCGGGGTCAAGTCGATACCCAACTCCTCCTCCAAGATGCGCCTTGCCTGCCACCACCTGTCACATACGATAAATGTATGTTCGACATCATCGGTTGGGTGGTCGCAGTACATGCACACCACGTCATCCCTCTTCTTGAACCGCAACAAGTATTGGTTGAAGCATCCATGCCCCGTCAAAAATTGAGTGAGATGGTAGCTTAGTTGACCCCATCTTCTGTTTTTCCACACGTCAATTCGAGGTATTAGCCTGCGTGTCCAACTCCCGGTACCGTTCCGTTCCCATTCACCCTGCCAATTATTCATTGTTCTGTCTCTTGCTTCTATTTTCACCTCTGCTAGGTCTCTGCCATCTCTCCTTGCCTGCTCGATCTCAGAACTTTCAGCTGCGAGTAGATGAATGGGTGTTATGCATGCAACCACCATTATGGCCGAGTTAGACACCGTACAGTAGGCACTTGCGACCCTCAACGCCATCTTTCTCTGCGGAGATGATAATTTGTTACGGTTGACCTCGTGCTGAAGAGCGTCACACCAGATCGGTGCCGCATACAATAATTGTGAATGAACAACCGTCGTCAGCAATTTCCTCTTTGTGGCAGAGGGTCCTCCAACGTTAGGCATTAGGCGAGAGAGTGCCACAGCTGTTCTCGTGCCCTTGTCACTGGCCTCCTCTATAAGTTTTTTGTATCCCAGCACAGAGCTAAGCTGTATCCCGAGATATCTCATGTCGTCAGAAAGTGCTATATCTGTGTCGCCAATTTTGAACGACGGTTTATTATAGCCTCGTTTCGTAGTCAACATAATTGCAACAGATTTGCTGTTTGATAGCAACAAACCTTGTGCTTCCATCCAGGTAGAAACCAGTTGCAAGGAGTCATTCATGGCTTCCTCCAATAACCAAGTAGTATGCCCTGTGGCAACTACCGCCGCATCAAGCCATCAATAGAATATGTTCCAGAGTATTGGTCCGATGACCGAGCCCTGTGGTACTCCGGTAGTCACCAAACGTCGTCCACTCTCCGTTATAATACTTCGCCCATCAAAATACGACCTGATCATTTTATGAGATATGCTGGGAATCTTTTGTGTATGAGTGCAGCATCAATCTTCTCCCACGGTGCAGAGTTGAACGCATTAGCAACATCAAGCGAGGCTAGAGCACAAAGTTTGCGATTGTACAGTTGGCCACTACCAACTCTCTTAACAATGTTCATGACTGCCTCAATCGCCTGTGTGGTGGATCTACCTCTCATAAATCCGAACTGGTGCTCAGAAATTCCATCAGGTTGTTCCAGCAGATGCTGTGTTATCCTCGCCTTTAGTAACCTCTCAAACAGCTTTCCAATAGAGTTAATGAGGCACAACGGTCTATATGACGATGGTTGGTCAAGCGGTTTATCCCCTTTTCGGAGCAGAACCAGAGTTGCTGTTTTCCAACTTTTGAAGAATACACACTCGTTGAATGTATACAACAGCAGGTCTGGTCGTATCTGCACGATGACACGTAGCACTTCATCCGGCACGCCGTCTGGCCCCGGTGCCTTGCCTCTAGGCAAGCTACGCCCTGCTTCCGCAATTTCCTCCATAGTGAGCAAATTTAATTCCTGCATACTAGACGATATTTCAGGATATTCTGGTGGTCTACTTACTTGAAATAAATGATCGACTATAGCATCAAGTCGACCAGGGAGCTTGAGACCTGGAATCGAACGCCTGCCAACTAGCTTTTTAACCACCAGCCTGTAGGGTAAACCCCAAGGGTCGGTGTCGACCTGTTTGCATAGCTCTGCCCAACATCTCTCTTGGCTTCTCCTGATTTCTATTCTGAGCGCTTTTGATGACTCTCTCGCGTGACGATGTTCCTCTGTACACTCAGCCGGACCTTTCCGTTTTCGAGCCTTTTGATATTTTCCCCTAGCTTGAAAACTCGCTTTGCGGAGGGCAGCGATCTCCTCTGTCCACCAATGCACCGGTTTCGTGTGCCCATGGAATGATCTCCTGGGCATACAGCTATCGCAAGCTGATTCCAAGAAATTTGCCAACTCTACGTCCCCAAATGTCATCTGTCCTGCTGGGTAAGCAGCCCTGAGGAACGATGTTAGCTTCTCCTTGTCTAGGCGTCTCCATGACCACCCCTTGGTATTAGGCTGGGTCGGCTTCGCTGCACAGCTCAACTTAAAAACGATTGGGTGGTTGTCATTTGCCATATCGACCTGCAGAACTTGCCACAAATATAACAGCCTTGATACTCCCGTTGACGCGAAAGTAACGTTGATGTGGGAAGAATGGCCGCCCCGCTCGTATGTTGGTTCAGTACCTTGATTGATGACTATTAAGCCAATAGCACTAGCAAAATCTGTTAAGGCTTCACCTTTAGCACATGTCGAAGGGGAGCCCCAACTCGGTGAGTGGGCGTTGAAGTCACCCGCCACGATGTATTCGGTTGGCCCCTTACGAATGCTATCGCTTAGTCTGCCAAGGTACGCCCTGTATTCCTCCAGTGAGTGTTTTTTACTGGGTGAGAAGTAGCAGCTGTACACCCGGTATGACTGGATGTAAACCCACACGTAACCTTCACCTCGTCCGTTATTAGTTACCCCCACGTCCTTGGACAATAGAAGACAGCAGGATTGGTCAGTAATACCATACCAGCCGTCGCTGTTTGGGATCTTGTTGGGTTCACTAATAATGGCCACGTCTGCCTTTTGCTCGTACATCGTTTGCAACAACAGAGCTTGAGCTGCTTTTGCTCTGTTGAGGTTGGCCTGTAAGAAGCCTGTCATTTTGTGCCTTTCGTAGCCTCCTTGCCTTCGCTATTACCCGCAGTGAGTAACTTCGTGAATTCACTAACAGCAGATATAAGCGCACTGCAGCCGACTGCTTTGTGATCAGCTTCGCCGCAACATCTGCAGCAATTTGTCCTGTCAGGACCCTTGCAATCTTTGGCCATGTGCCCGTATGAAAGGCAGCGGAAACACCGGACTTTAGGATCGGCGACCCTGGTCCTGCAGCTCACCATGCCTATCCTTAGGCGTCCCGACGACAGTAGCCCGCGGGAGGACCCAGTAGGGAGGGACACCAGGGCCATCTGGGAGCCGCCGTACCTCTTCCTGAGGCTAACAACCTTCACGGAATCTCTCGAAGCACCTGTGGCAGTGACCACCGCTTCGAACACCTCCTCGGAGCTGGACCACTGGTCCAAGTCACGTACTTCCATTAATGTTTTCGGCTGCAGTGCTCTGACCCCCCACCGTAGCGCCAGCTGACCTAGCGACCTCCGTCCTCACCTCTTCGATCCTGGTCTGATCGCCACGCACTTCAATCAGAAGACCACCGGACTTGGCCTGCCGCATGCCAATGACACTGTCGCCAATTATGTCCGCATTTACACCGCCGCGAATCTTCCTGGCTAATTCGGGGAAGCCTTCCGCTGACACGTCGACAAGAATCGCCGTCGGTCGAGACCTAACCCGCTGAGCTGATGCACTGCGCTTCTCCACGACAGGCACTGCGGGAGTAGCAACAGCTGGTGTAGGTTTCTTCTTAGCCTTCTTTTTGACGACCTCCGTCTACGTGGGAGCTGCTGCGCCCACCACTGCTGCTGGGGCCTCTGGTCTAATTTCTGCCGCTTCAATTGCCCACCAGCACGGAGACTGCGTACCGGCCTTGGCTGTTGACGTTGGTGCCTTTGCAACAGGTTTCACAACCAGCTTAGATTCGTCCTCCTCTTTCTTTCTCATCAATTCTTTATTGACCTGTATTGTTACGAGATTGAACGCTTTGTTCAATTTATCTCTGGCGTCCTTCAAAGCTGCTACCACTTCAACAACCTCCTCTATGGCCTCCTTTCCTTGTACGCTATGCAGCCTCCCTGAAATAAGATTCAGATTGGCCGTCTTTGTGAACAGCAGCTTCAGCCCTCTGTCGTGCAATTTAAGCGTGTTGCCTAACGCCCTGACCGAAGAGGCCGTTGATTCTTCGGCTTGATCAACTGCGACAGCAGCCCCACTGGGACCGGCCGACTATTCCATGGCAAGTGGGGGGTCAGGCAACCCTTGCACCCTGCTGCTACCACTCGTGCGGACGCGATAGGGTCAAGACAGGTTTGCCCAATCCGGAGGTATCGAGAACCCGCCTCTGTGCCTTACGCCGCCTGACTACCGGTCCCCGGAGACCCGACAATCACCGTACAAATGGCTATTGAGCCGTGTACCTGCGTATAGCTACCTAAGATAACAATGGGCCAAGTGGCCTCAAAGGGGGGAAAATCCCTTTTCCGAAACCCTTCGGATTTTTCCCAAATTTGGTAGGGGGTTTGGGAGAAGTCCCAAAGAGCGCCTACCAAGTATGGGTGTGATCCCTTGACAGGGAGCCGAGATCCCTTGGAAGGGACCGTAACCTAGGTTAGGTTATATTTTTATTTTAACGGAAATTTTTTCTTTTCGCTTTATGATTATTATTCATACTACGTGTAGCGCACGATGGATCGTTTTTTTAATTAAGAAACGTAAATTAAGCGAAGAATTGCCTGATCCTTCTAATGCTCATAGAGTTGATGTTGAAGAATTGCCTGGTCCGAGTTTCAATCCTCCTAATGTTGAGGTGAGTGCGAGTAAAAATGCTAACGTACGATCAAAAAATATTATCCGACAATATCACAAAAGTTATTTATCATTTGGTTTCACGTCGAGTGGTGGAGAAATGCCTATACCTCAATGCCTCATGTGTAGTGAAAAATTATCTAATGAAAGTATGGTACCAAGTAAGCTGAAAAGGCACCTGCTTACAAAACATGGTTTTGCGTCTAAAAAGCCTCTAGATTTTTTCAAAAGGTTAGCCTCAGATCAAAACAGACAGGTTTCAAAGTTTATAAAACATTCAACTGTATCAGATAAGGCACAGGAAACTAGCTATGCTGTCGCGGAACTGATAGCAAAAAAAATGAAATCTCACACACAGCCGAGTCAACCATTTTACCAGCATGCTGTGAAATCGTTAAAATTTTGTTTGGTGAAGATTTTGAAAAAGAAGTTAGAAAAATTCCGCTATCTAATAACACTGTCCAAAGGCGTATTGAAGACATGTCTAAAGATGTTGAATTTCACGTGAATGAAAAACTTAAAGCAGCTGAATTGTTTGCCCTTCAATTAGATGAGTCTACAGATGTAACCGGAAAACCTCAGGTCATGACATTCGTAAGATTTATATGCGATAATGAGTTGATAGAACAATTTTTATTTTGTAAAGACCTTCCTGAAACTACAAGAGGACAAGACATTTTTAATTTGGTTAACAATTATTTTACCACTGCCAATATATCATGGAAGTTTTGTTTGAGTGTTTGTACAGATGGGTGCCCTTCAATGATTGGTCATTTAACAGGTTTTTTGGCATTAGTTAAAAAAGAAAACCCGGATATTATTTTCACTCACTGCTTCATACATAGAGAAGCTCTCGTTGCTAAATCTTTGATGCCTGAGCTCAATGAAGTATTGCAAACTGTTGTCAAAATGGTAAACTTCATTAAAAGTAAACCTTTGAAATCAAGATTATTTAATCAATTGTGTTCTGCTATGGATAGTGAGCACACCCAGCTTTTGTTTCACACAGAAGTAAGATGGCTATCTCATGGACGTGTCCTACAAAGATTTTATGAACTTAGAGAAGAGTTACTATTGCTTTTTACTTGTGAAGAATCAAAATATGCTGATTTTCTCAGTGATGATTCCTGGTGTGCCAAAGTAGCCTTTCTAGCAGATATATTTGAAAAACTGAATCACTTAAACAAGAGCATGCAAGGAAAGCAAAAGAACATTTTAACATCTACAGATAAGATCAGTTCTTTTCAACAGAAGTTGTTACTATGGATTTCAAAAATTGAAAAACAGACAAATTGGGATATGTTCGATCTTGTCAAGAATTGTCACGTTAATTCAGATCTAACAAACTTAATTTTAAAAAGTCTACATTTGCTTTATGAAAATATAAAAAAGTATTTTCCGTCTTTGGATGTCTCATCGATGGACTGGGTAAGAAATCCTTTCATTGACTCAGCATATGAGACTGCATTGTTTACCACTGATGAAGAAAGTGAATTGATTGATATAAAAAATGACCGTGGTCTTAAGCTACAGTACTCTAAATTAGTTGAAGATATTGCGAGAGAGTCAAAGTTAAAAAAAATCAAAATAAATGTAGATGTCTCATCTTTTTGGATAAACCTATTGCATGAGTATCCCAAGATTTCAAGAAAAGCTATGAATGCGATACTGCCTTCTTCTACATCCTATATTTGTGAAGCAGCATTCTCTTCAATGAATGCCATCAAAACTAAAAATCGATCACAACTGAAGAACTTGGAAGACGACATGAGAGTGTGCTTATCAACTATTCGACCGCGAAGGAACCTAATAATGAAGAGAAAACAGTCCCAAATTTCTCACTAAGATTAGGTTTTTTATAAAAATTGTAATATATCTTGTTTTTTCATTTCAATAAATTAAATATTTAGGATAATTGTAATAATCTTTTTTCTATCCTACCATTTTAAAATGTTTGATAGAAATACTATACTGATATACAACTACTTTGGTATTAATAATTAATATGATGAAAGTCTAGTATAAAAAAATGTGTATATATAAATAAGTCAGTGACAAGTGTGCCGCGGCTAAATATGAGTTGGGATTAGTGTGCCGTGAGGGAAAAAGGTTGGGAAACGCTGACCTAGGTGTACTGTACTACACACCGTTAGTCCCGACCCTCTGCGATCACTAGTTCCCCTATAACCGGGGAAGAAGTGTTTGCCTCCGTGGAGGAGGTAACCGTTGATTGTTAAATAACCTATCTATTTTCCTGCCATGAAACAGCTCCTTCGTGATTGAAAAAATATTTATATGAATTTCTGACGGCGAACTCATCCGTGTTTGCAAATCCACCTCCTCTTGCAATTTGTATCACATTGTTTGTGGGTATCAGTTCACTGGAATCAAATTCTTGAAATGCTCGTCCATTTTCTTCTAAATACGCATCTCATAGCATGTTATGTAAGCAACAAGCTACAATAATTAAGTCGTCACATGTTGATGGTTCGATGTTTATGGGTTGGTAAAATACTCTAAAAACCTGGCTTAATAGACCAAACGCGTTTTCAGTCACCCGCCGGGCACGACTCAATCGATAATTAAATATGGCTTTTGATTTATCATCTCTTGAAGCTTGTCTGGTATATGGTTTCATTATATTAGTATGAAGCCTAAATGCTTCATCCCCTACTATAACATGAGGTAAAACTTTTGTGGAGCCAGGTAATTTTTTTACTTCTGGGAAACCAAATGACCCATCTAATATCTTTTTACCCATAGTTGACTTTAAAAATATTCCGCTGTCACCTTCTCTGCCAAAGGAGCCAACATCAACAGCAATAAATTTGTAGTTAAAGAAAATGGATCCAGTGTTGTCGGGACTTCTTACTAGAACATGTTTCCCATCAATTGCCAAAATACAGTTTGGAAAGTTCCATTTGGTCCAAAATTCAGAAGTTTTAACATTGAAATCCACTATTGTTATATCAGGAAGAAATATAGGCGTTAAATGTTTCTTTAAAGTTAACAGGGTGATTTTGATTATTAAACTGATGTAATTATGCGAAATTCTAAATGCAAATGACAGTGATCTAAACGATTCTCCTGTTGCAAGATACCTACGAATTATATAATAAAATAAATATATTAATTTATATAAGAAATTAACACTTGATATTTAGAAAATAAGAAATTATAAAATATGTTCCAATGCATTTTTAATTCAAATAGTAATAAAGGCATTATAATTTAGGTAAATTTAACAATTACACGTATAACTTATAATTATTAGGTAATCTTTCCGTGTGTTGCGGGGTCGACCAGTTCTTCCAGGTTGCCCCGGAGACACTCAGCCCCTTAATGTAACCGCGGGGTTGTCCCGGATGACTCCGGGGGTCCTACCCGGGGCGCCGCCTCACCTCGGGCGCCATAATGAGTGACCGCTGCGGCCAGAGCCCGACGGATTATCGCCTGAGTCAAACCCTTCTACTAAGGCGGTACTCCTACAACCACCACGAGTCCTTCCTCAAGTGTGCTTTTCCCGGTGCGGGCGAGCGCGAGTCCTCGGTGAGTCCACGCGGTCGTGCGCCTCGGGTCCAGCACCCTCGGAACGTCGAGGCGCTATTAGCAAGCCGACTCGACGGGGCTTACTCTGAGTCCCGTGGTACAAGGTTTGAACCCGGCGTTCAGGCCCTCGCAACTGCCTTGTCCTCAAGCAGGTCGATCGGAGCACCGCTGTGTGTACCGCGACGACCCCTTTATAGCGCGTACGGTTTTGATCTTTATCGACAGATTGCCGTTTCTGCCGGTGCCTCTCTCGTATCAAGCCCCGAGCCGGCTGAATACGTGCACGTGCTTCGCTCGATGGGTGGTCTGGCCGCTCTAGTTCGAGCTCTCGGCCTAGGCAAGAATTTGTTCATAGGGAGTGAGGGCACCCAATTCGCCCTGCGAGATTTTCCGTCCATCCCGTCTACGAGGAGGTCGGGCATTCAGTCCGTCCCGCCGGGTATCCCGTTCCTCGCTCCCGGCTAGGCGGGTCTTAGTACGGAGGGCGTTCAACGATCCTGTGGGGGCGCCGTCTTAGGGCCCTTTTGATCCGGCTATCGGGTCCCGCTTCGCCTGCCACTATCCGGTACTTCGCAGGCTTTCGCCCCGCCGCTATCGGGGACAGAGACGGTCGTTTCGGCTAGGCCCACTCGGACGATTTGTGCCCGCGTAGATAGGGGAGACTGTCCCCACGTCTCTAACAGTGCGCCGTGCCCTGCACGTACGCCCTCTGGCCACACGCCCGACCGCTGTGGTTTTAAAATTAGGGGTCTGGGTCGTGCCCGCGGGGTCGCCCTACATCTTTACGTTCTAGGACTTCCCGGGAGAAGTTTTTGAACGCAAGGAACATGGCCTCCGTGGAGGTCATGGTATCGCAGTCGCACGGCCAGTCCACACCTTCCGCTTGCGCTGCTGCTGCGAGCTTGTTTCTTTCCTGGCTATATGCTGGGCAATCGTATAGCACATGCTCCGCGGTTTCCTCCGGAAGACCGCATCGGCAACGTGCCTCGCCTCGAAGGTTGAAACGACAGAGCGACGAATTGAAATCCAATGTCCGGTCACGAACTGCGAGATGTAGTGGTCCGGAACGAACCACGGCCTCTCGAGCCTGCGCCGGACGTCCGGGAACCAAATCGCCGTCCACCTACCTTTGTCACTGGCGACCCATCTCTCCTGCCAGAGGCGTATGGTAGTGTCGTAATACTGTTTCGCCTTTCCAGCAACTTCTGACGCCGACTTGTTTCCTCTCCTAACGGCGTTCTTGTCCCGTTCGATCTTAGCCAGCCGAACTAGTTCTAAGTCGAGGGGAGGTACTCCGGCTAGGACCTGGAGCGCCATCGTCGACGTGGTCTTGAACGCGCCCGTCATTGCCAGTAACGGGCGTCTTTGGGCGGTGTTAGCCCGTGTTCTATGCCGGTACTGCGCCATGCAGCGCTCGGCCCATACCGAGGCCGCATAACTCATACGCGGCAGGAACACCGATTTGTACAGGATCCTTGTCGTCCTTTCTTTAAGGCCCCAGCTAGCCTTAGCCACAGATATTAGTCGACTGAATAGCGCTACCGAGGACGCAGCCTTTTCCGCCAGATGGGAGCTAAACTTCCTTTGCGGGTCAAACGTGACCCCGAGGTATTTCGCCTCCGGGGTCATTTTTACCTTAGTCCCACCAAGTCGCAAGTCAAGGGGCTTACTTAGTTGGCCCTTGATCCACAAGGTCTGCGACTTGGCCGCCGAGAAGGTGAGTTTCCTGTCAGAGGCCCATCTAGACGCTATTTCTAGCAGCGCGTTCGCGCGTTCCGTGAGCTCCGGACGGTGTTTCCCGGAGATAAGTAGCGCGAGATCGTCCGCGTACGCGACTATCTCCGTCCCCGGGGGAAGATCGCCGGACAAGAGCGGGTTGACCGCGTACCTCCAGAGGTCGGGCCCGAACTCCGAGCCCTGCGGGCAGCCCTTTGTTAGGGTCGTCGAGAGTGTCATGTCTCCAATCGCCAAGTGGGCCTTTCGGCCGTCTAGGTAGCTCTTTGTCAGGGCGATCAACCCAGAGCCGCATTTAACCTGTTCAAGATCTTTCATTAGTTGCGCCCACCAGAGGCAGTCGAATGCCATGTATTGCTCATTCTGAGACTCAGTCGAGAAACTGTCTGTCTAACAGCGAAAGACCTCTTGAAAACAAATTCAACGGAGATAACGACTGGAGATCAAATGGAATTTATCAAACCGACAGTCATCAACTAATCAATGACCCATGCTCCTGACCAGGCTCACCTGCGACGAGAATTCACCTTGAACAGACTGAACCGGACACGGGAGATGCGGAGTCAATTATACAGATGGGGTTGAAAGACTCCTGCTTGACGACTGTGGCATTCACCCCAAACAATGGAACATAATAGACATTGCCCAATCCGAGCTTTCAAACCCATTGCCGACATCCACAACGTTTCGAATGCAGCTCTAACCTGCTGAGATCACTTGATATTCCCCTATAGAAAATACCTCACCACATAGAAGTT
>NW_020271174.1:53772-59648 GCF_002803265.2 Melanaphis sacchari
CCACAACGTTTCGAATGCAGCTCTAACCTGGCTGAGATCACTTGATATTCCCCTATAGAAAATCACCCTACCACATAGAAGTTACCATGCTACTATAATTGCTGACTAATTATATTATACTATATGTTTTATATTTTATTTTATTATTTTGTTCTATTTTTACAAAGTTTATTTGTTAATAATTTTATTGTGTTGTAATGCTTGTCTATAATACCATACGATAATAATAATAATTGTGCGATGCACGGAAAATATCATTTATTTACGATAAAGTAATTTATAAGGCCCTCCGCACACGGTAAAACTGTTTTGCAACGAGAATCTCAAATCAGTTACGTGAGCGATTGTTGAGCAATTGGTTTGCAATCAATTTATGTATTACTCCGCACACGAGTTCGATCGAATTTCGACCAGTGTACGCAGTTGTATGCGAATTGATGTTCGGAAAGAACGTGCGTTTTTTAAAGTTTTTCAAAGTTTTTTTATAGTTAAACATTAAACTTTTGCAATATGTCGAGTAGTTCTGATGAAGATGATATAATCAACTACTATCAGTACCGTAGACAACGAAAATTAGTACGAAGGGAATATTGGACCCATCCATATATAGAGAAAAATATGAAATGCAGGCTGTTTATAGCAGCAGAACAACTGAATCAAACTGATACCAAGTTTATAGCGTTCTACAGAATGTCAAAAGATTCATACTGGGAATTGTTAAAGTTGGTTACTCCTAATATACATAAAATGAACACAAATATGAGAGAATGTGTGTCTGCCGAAGAAAGAATATTGATAACTCTGAGGTAAGTGTTATTAGTCTTTATTGAATTATAAGGTTCTGAATTTCTTATATTTTAATCGTAATAATAACATAATATCAACAAATAACTAAATTAAGAAATTAATAATGATTATTAAAATAACTATAATGGTGTGAAACTGGACTCGCACTCCTCATCGTATTTTTCAACTGTCCCAGAAAAGTTGCTGTAATACTCAAGTGCATTTGATGGTGTACTCCCAGATGTATACGACGTGGTTGACTGCGAAGTGTGTGTTGACGGAAATGAAGTAGTAGATGGCGACGAGAATGTTGACGATGATTGGGATGATATTTCATCTATAACGCTGAAAATTTTTCGTTTAAATAATTTAATCTGATCCTTACTAAAATGTTCAACTTCAGGTATCAAACTTAATAAAAACATCTTGAGAGCTTTTTTGTTTTCACTGTTGTAAGAATTAGTAACTAAATTTGCTTCCAATCTCGCCTTTTTAGCTTTAAAGTATTCAGCCACATAATTATCTGCTACCACTGCCGATTTATTTTTGAACTTCAGGTTTTTCTTATTTCTAGACAAGAACTGTTCTTCAGGATGGTTAATTTGTTGCGATAGTACTGGTGATGCTGGTGATGCGGAAGGTGATAGAAATGGTGCTTCTAACGTTGGTGATGTTGGAAGTGGTGGCGGTTGTAGTTCTGAAGACTGATCTGAGTACGATGAGTTTGTCAGACCAAAACATATTTCTGTATTTTCTATCGTTTCATCAGTCGTTTCGTCTTGCGGTTTCTCCGGAAGATTACCAGTGGACGGCGGAACCAACGTTTTTATAAATGGGATAGAAAACTGCACGGCATCTGCTAAATAATATGCTTTTTTATTTCTACCAGACTCACTTGCCGGAGTTTTCATTTTCCGTGTAAAAACAGTACGAAGATTACGCCATTTTTCTTTACACTCGGACGCTAAAATCATTGTAATAAAAATAATAAATAATAAATATAAAAAAAAAACAGGAACTCGTTGTGTTGTTTAGTAGCTATCGAGTGAATCTCGTAAATGAGTAGTGTAAGTAGGATTTTTGACCACTGTCGACCACTGGGACTCACTGTCCCTTAGGACAGTGTGATCCGCAGGGCCGTGGTTACTGGTTAGGTATTCACTCCGGTCGCCTAACTAAATTACGAGTATTTACAGTGACTACACAGTTTGCACAGTTTCATATAGGTAATAAATTATGTAATAATATTCACTTATATTTTAACAGATACTTGGCTACAGGATGTACATTTGTGTCTCTTTCATTATACTTTGCAAGAGGGGAAACTACAGTTGGAACTATTGTGCACGAAACAACTAAAATAATCTGGGACACGTTAAATGAAATATATATGCCGGTACCAACTAGAGAGCATTGGAAATTGATAGCCGATCGTTTTGAGTCAATTTGGAATCTCCCAAACTGCATTGGAGCTCTGGACGGGAAGCATGTACGAATAGAGAAATTTCCCAACACAGGTTCACAAAATTATAACTATAAATCATACCATTCTGTCGTTTTAATGGCATGCTGCGATGCAGAAGGATTATTCACGATGATAGAATCGGGATACGCGGGAAGAAACAGTGATGGAGGCATTTTTAAAGCTAGTGCAATGAAGTATTGGATTACCCACGGAGGTTTCGACATCCCTTCATCTTCCCCGTTAACATATGATGAGACAAATAGTCCATTTCCATACTACTTTGCAGCTGATGAAGCATTCCCGTTATCGCAGTATTTATTGAGGCCTTATTCCAAAAGGACATTAGACAATGTTAAAAGAATATTCAACTATAGGTTAAGCCGTGGACGGAAAACTATTGAATGCGCCTTTGGCATGGCGGCAGAAAAGTTTCAAGTACTAAATGGTCCCATACGATGTCGAAAAGTAGAATCAGTGAATGACATTATTAAAGCGGTTTGCATTCTACACAATTATGTACGTAAACGAGAGGGTATCGTCTATAGGCCCACAGACACGCAAGAAGATCATGAAATAGCCGCAGTAGGAATAGACACAATAATACCAAGACAGGTAACAATAAATGAAAGATCTTCAGCAAATACTATTAGAAATTATTTATCTAATTATTTTCTTTCTTCTCGTGCATCTCTACCATGGCAATGGAAATACACTGTACCAGAAATAAGAAATACGATACGCTATGATACGACAACATGATTATTATTATATTATTATTATGTAATTATACTTATAATTATAATTTATAAATAAAATCAAAGTACAATGTAGTACAATAGTACATAAACAGCTAGTATATCATGTTATTTTTTTGATGGTATTTTTAGACACTTTATTATTAATATAGCTTGGATAAAGATAAATACAATCCGTATAGGGAAATATTATTTTTAGAACAGCTGAAACATAATAATTCATATTGAAATATTATTCTAAATACTGCATTCGTTTATTTGGCCCTTCTTTAAAAGACTTGTTTTTAATATACTCCGTGTATATTAAGTGTATATAGGTACATATATTAATTACATTTTTTACATACCTGTCATGTTTACTTTGGCTGCTATCTCGTGCCATGCTTTTTCTGTCAGGTCTTTTCTTGAGTATCCGGAAAGATTATAATTATATAAAAGTTCGTGTTTTTCTACCTCCTCGACAAATTTAATGTTTGCCAACTGCTCATTCATTGTGAATGAATTATCAATTTATCAAAATATAATATTCAGGTATTATATAATAATTATAATAATAAAATAATAATTTTAATACATTCTAAGTAATAAATTAATCATTTATTACAATGTAATCACGCAACTGAAACCGAAATTCGACCTGCAAGCACAGTTGCATGCGACCAGTTGGAAACTGATTACAAACCGATTTGGTTTTGGTCGACAAGTGTGCGGTTTCCTATTACGCTAGACAAGCAAAATCGCCAAACAGTTGCTCGCGCAACTGATTTGAGATTCTCGTTGCAAAACAGTTTTACCGTGTGCGGAGGGCCTAAGCTTATCGCTTTTTCTGTCATTATCAAAAACCGGTCTACGAATATGTTACTATTTGAAGTCAGTACTCAGTATTAATAATATAATATTAATTCATACAACGCTACCTATTGGCAGCTATTATAAATAAAATTTTAGTCACCGAAAATCCCTATATCATTGTCTATCTGTCTATTCTATAATCAATGCTATTTACTATTATAAACATTCATATCAGAGATAAGTAACAAACAATGATATGATTTAAATTTCGAGTGATAACAATTTAATATTGTGGCGATCCCGTAATATCACCACTACCACGATTATTATTGTATGTCCAAATTATTGTACCACGTACTAAATTATTGTAGCGCGTACCGAATTATTGTGTCGCACCTTATCTCATGTACCAATCGAGTCGCCGACTCTATACACTGCGCTCCCCTTCCATCATGTACGATTCTCCACGGTGTTTAATGCCGCCTCCAGTGCCGTAAAAATCATAGGTGCAGGTGGTGCAGAGCACTGGGGCCCACCGAGTCAAAGGGCCCATAGTGGATAGCCGTCAAATTTTTTTTTTTAATTGATTTAATTTGATTTGACTTCATAATTTTATTATTATCTTGTACATTTCATAACAAATAAACAAAATGTAAAAACCAGGTCTGTTTTATTTGGAATTGTTTATCTAAATATTGGAAAAATTACTAAGTCTAGTGTGACATAAATAGATTTGTTGAATGTTGATTATTATATGCAATATCTCGATAACGACACGCACACACTTACAAATTATACCGTTGTATGTCTGTGTGTCCATGTCGATGTAATACACTGATTTTCAGTCGAGTCAGACGATATTGATTATATTTAGCTATTAGCTAATATTATGCTTTATGTTACTGTTATTTTTTTACTTTAAAAAGTGTAAAAAAAATTATTGTGTACTGTGTAACATACTTTCATATAATTGTAATCTACGTAATTTAAAGCTCATAATTACTTTATTATTTCTATCATAAATATTTTATTATGAATAATCCAAAAGTTCCCAGTGGTGCGGCTAAGAGAAAAAAGAAACTTCAACAAACACAACATCTTTTGAAAACAAATGCAAAAATTAAGAATTATTTTGAAAGCAATCAACATGTTAATGGTAAATTGTTTCCTCAAAAATATTTATGTATAAATAATATAAATAAATTTTCATAATAGACAATTGAGAGTTTTAATTATATTGGTAATAATTTATGTATTTAGTATAAGTATCTTGTATTTATTGTTTTAATTAGTTTAATTGTATTACATTAAAATATGTTATGCATATTATAAATTATATAAGTAATATAACATATATAGACATATAGTACATACATAAATATTTTCTAATATTTTACTCAGATGTTAACATTGAAGTTGAAAAAACTCCAAGACAGAATTATAGCTGGTAAATCTACTGAATCATGTACATTAGAAGTGCAATCAACTAGTCCTCAGGGTTAGTTTTGTCAAACATTTTACTTCATTAAAATAAAATAGCTACTTAACTAATAAAAACTGATGTTTTTAAATGTCTGGTACATTAAATAATTTATTATTTACAAAATACAAAGTAGGTACCTAACTATTTTTATTTTTTTTTTTTTACATTTAGAGTTAAATTTGAAGTTAGATTATCCGACTGATAGAGGACATTTTAAAGGACCTATAATAGACAGCAAACTTAAACGAACCATTTTGACTTATGGGCCTTGTAGACCGTTAATACAGTTTCCCTATAGAATTATACATGGCAATAATAGAAAATTTTTCAGTCGACTATTACAATATGAAAACTAAAACTGGTGTTTTAATTCCCCGTCTTTGGCTCTGTTACTCTGTAGAATTAGATAAAGTATACTGTGAAACGTGCTGGCTTTTTGTAGATTACAATCATCGAAATTTTAAGTCAGAATGGGTTGAAGGCATTGATGATTGGCAGCATTTGTCCCAAAAAATAATTTCTCATGAAATATCAGGTCCTCATTTAGATGCAATGCAACTTAGACTTATATGGACAAATAACTGTACTATTGATA
>NW_020271174.1:59658-71959 GCF_002803265.2 Melanaphis sacchari
AAGTGTAAAAAAAATTATTGTGTACTGTGTAACATACTTTCATATAATTGTAATCTACGTAATTTAAAGCTCATAATTACTTTATTATTTCTATCATAAATATTTTATTATGAATAATCCAAAAGTTCCCAGTGGTGCGGCTAAGAGAAAAAAGAAACTTCAACAAACACAACATCTTTTGAAAACAAATGCAAAAATTAAGAATTATTTTGAAAGCAATCAACATGTTAATGGTAAATTGTTTCCTCAAAAATATTTATGTATAAATAATATAAATAAATTTTCATAATAGACAATTGAGAGTTTTAATTATATTGGTAATAATTTATGTATTTAGTATAAGTATCTTGTATTTATTGTTTTAATTAGTTTAATTGTATTACATTAAAATATGTTATGCATATTATAAATTATATAAGTAATATAACATATATAGACATATAGTACATACATAAATATTTTCTAATATTTTACTCAGATGTTAACATTGAAGTTGAAAAAACTCCAAGACAGAATTATAGCTGGTAAATCTACTGAATCATGTACATTAGAAGTGAAATCAACTAGTACTCAGGGTTAGTTTTGTCAAACATTTTACTTCTTTTACTTCATTAAAATAAAATAGCTACTTAACTAATAAAAACTGATGTTTTTAAATGTCTGGTACATTAAATAATTTATTATTTACAAAATACAAAGTAGGTACCTAACTATTTTTATTTTTTTTTTTTTACATTTAGAGTTAAATTTGAAGTTAGATTATCCGACTGATAGAGGACATTTTAAAGGACCTATAATAGACAGCAAACTTAAACGAACCATTTTGACTTATGGGCCTTGTAGACCGTTAATACAGTTTCCCTATAGAATTATACATGGCAATAATAGAAAATTTTTCAGTCGACTATTACAATATGAAAACTAAAACTGGTGTTTTAATTCCCCGTCTTTGGCTCTGTTACTCTGTAGAATTAGATAAAGTATACTGTGAAACGTGCTGGCTTTTTGTAGATTACAATCATCGAAATTTTAAGTCAGAATGGGTTGAAGGCATTGATGATTGGCAGCATTTGTCCCAAAAAATAATTTCTCATGAAATATCAGGTCCTCATTTAGATGCAATGCAACTTAGACTTATATGGACAAATAACTGTACTATTGATAAAGAGTTAGAAGTTCAAATTTCTAATGAAGCTAAATACTGGAGAGATGTTTTGGGAAGAATAATTAAAATAATTTTAAGTCTTACTGCTGGTAATTTGGCACTCCGTGGTAATGAAACCAAGCAATTTTGTGAGGGAAATTTTCTTAGAATAGTAAAACTATTTGCAGAATTTGACCCACTTTTAAGAACACTCCTTGATAAAAAAGATTGTCAAATTAAATATTGAAGTCCAGCTATTCAAAATGAGTTAATTGAAATTTTATCATGTAATTTAAGAAAAATCATCTATGATGAAATAAAAATCTCTACTTTTTTTTCTATAATTGTTGACTCAACTCAAGATATTACAAAGTTAGACCAAGTCAGTATTATAATTTGTTATGTTACTATTGATTATACTAAGCATACTGTTTGTATAAAAGAGTCATTTCTTGGATTTTATGCAATTGATCATCATGGTGCCAAAGATTACACAAATCTCATAATTAATGTTCTCTCTCAATTATGCTTAGATATTTCTAAGTGCCGTGGTCAAGGGTATGATGGTGCTGCAGTGATGAGTGGTATTTGTAGTGGTGTTCAAAAACGTATTCAAGACATAGTACCAAATGCTCACTTTGTTCATTGTTGTGCTCACAACTTGAACTTAGTAATTTGTGACTCTGCTAAAAGTTCAGACACAGTTCAACGTTTTTTTATTACTGTACAAGCAGTTTTCAATTTTTTTAGCAGTTCAGCTCCTAGATGGGCTTTATTAGCGTTGGGAGAAGAAAATACCTTAAAAGTTCATAAAACTGTTCTCAAAAAAGTATGCGCGACACGTTGGGAAGCTCGACACCAAGCTATATTTGCATTAACCCTACTGTCAACAACCGGGTACCCGGGTACCCATTTCAATTTCATACAAGATTTTTTAATTTTTCCGAAAATGTATGCCTATATCCTTCTAGGTTCTCGTCTTATAGATATATTTAAACTCAATTGTGCAAATAAATGCAATTCTATTGATATCTAGTGTCTATATTTCCAGGTTGAATTTAACAACATGGTTGTTCAACAGCCAGGTACCCGGGTACCCATAGCATTATAATTTTAAGTGTTCATCATGACTGATCTGTCAATAAAACAAAAATATAAAAATTTCTATCAGTTTCATTATTTTAGAAATAAATTGGGCATTTTTTTTTAATAATCAATTAGTTTTTTTTTTTATTATTAAAAATGAATTACAGTTTTATAATAAAAATGTTGTCATATAATCCTTATTTTGATAAAAAAAAAAATACAAGTGAAGAATAATAATTACAACTGTCTACAGTTACCACATTTATGAATAGTTATTGAGTGTTCATCGCATACTGGTTCATTACAATTTACACATGATTTTCGCGTTTTTCTGCGTTTTCTCGTTTCTCCATTCAAACACATTTTACAACAGCCAACAACTTTTATACGTCCCGTGGAATCTAGCTGTTTTATTGGTACGTTGGTTTCAGAAGTTTGAGTCGATTTGATAGGTAATCTATAAATACTTTCAATTGCCATTTTAGTTGAAAAGTGTCTCATAATTTGACAGTTTTGAGACCTTTCTTGAATATGTGGCATGCAGAGTTCTTCACTCAGTTGACGTAAGAATATTCGGCGTTGGCTGGTTTTTTTTGGTATCATTTTATTATTTTCATAATAAATTATGTAGGTTGCAAGACTGGCCACGTCAATGATATTGAAAAAAAATGCAAGGGGCCATTGATTTGTCTGTCGTTGTGTGGTATATCGTCCGATCATTTGATCCATTCTATCAACACCACCTTTTGTTGAGTTATAATACTTTATAATCTCGGGTTTTTTTCTTGTTTCATCGCAGACAGTATTATCATAATGCATTGAAGACAACATGATAACTGCTTTGCCTCTTTTTGGTACATACGAACACAGTGTAGAATTTTTTTGAAACCCAAACACCGTAGAATATTCATCACGTATTTTTGATGGCATCATTTCAGCTGGAATATATTTTTTATTTTTTCGTAGTGTGCCTACAGTAGTGAGATTCCATGACAAAAGAAAATTTGTCAAAGGCAAGGTAGTGAAAAAGTTGTCCATAGTGATGTTTCGACCAGACCCTTTGTATGGAGCAGCCAATTCTTTCACAACTCGTTCTCCTTGATTTATTTCGCGTCCATCCTTTGATTTTCCAGTATAAATAAGTCCTCTAAGTGGGTACGCATTTTTTGAATCACATATCCACCATACTTTGCGGGTTTCGATGGCATGTATTGTGTAAAACGGGTTCGACCTCTATATGGGTAAAGTTGTTCGTCGACAGTTAGACACTCATCAGGTTTATACATTTTCGACAAATTTGCATTGAGCATAGTCCATATGTCTGCTATAGGAGCAGCTTTGTCTTCTTTCAAACGATCAGCTCTAGTGTGGGCATTATCAAATCGAATAAATCGTAAAATATTCCAAAATCGACCGAGTCCAAACGATGCACGATATAATGGATACGAATTTGGACGCCACATTTCCGTTGTATGGTCGGCATTAGAATTGTTTGCACCAGACATAATCAACACTCCTAAAAATGCACGGAACTCTTGACTCGTTAAATTATTCCATTTTAGCTGCTTCTTATCCGGATTGTCCTCATTATATGTTGCATATGTTGAAATAGCTTTGGCGTTTGTATGGCGCACGATGATGTCAACCATTTCAGCAGTAAAAATTTTTTGAAATGTATGAGACATTGATAACAACTCCGTACTTTTATGTGGACCACTTCTTTGCCTCAAAACATTGCATCTCGCAGTTTGATGTCTATAAAATGGTTTTCGAGCCCATGCGGTTTTGTCTTTTCCCAGCATAAATTCCTCCAGTGGTTCAACTTCGTTCTCTACTTCTTCATCGTCACTTTGATTATCTTCATAATCTGATTGCTCAAGTTGTTGTTCTAAAAATCAAAACAGTATAAACAGTATAATTTTTTTTAACTACATGTAAACAAATCAACACGTTAAAAAAAATATTACCAGTTGTTTCCTCAGTGTCCGAAATCGGACATTGATCTTCTGGAAAATATTCATCATCGTCACTGTCCGATAAATAAATATTTTCTGGATCATTTTCGTCTCCTAATAAATCATTAAGATATTTTTCTTTTTCGCTAGCACTTAATCTGTTTCGACAATAAAATATGTATACCATTATAAATAAAATAACACTAAAATATATAATAAGAATATTTTGATATCTATAGAATCTTAAAGTATTTAAATTTGTATGCACTTACCTAGAAAATTCGTATTCTGTTAGTTCTTCCATTGCTAACAAACAAAAATACTAACTTACACAAAATAACTTTAATATAAAATAAAACTAAAAAAATCAAATTTTTACAACGGCGTATTGGGAACGTCCACACTATACGTAAACACGCTGGTAATTGATTACTGATGAAGTGATGAACAAATACTAATATATCCTATCTATAATAAAGATTATGTGCCCAATAAACGTTGATAAGATAAAAACTATTCTTCATAATCGATTATTTCTGCTCGGTGACAAAAATAACTTAGTTTACCGTTCACATTTAAACCAAAGTTCAATAATGCACTCATATTCCAATGAAAATAATATGGTGGGTACCCAGGTACCCCGGTTGTTGAACAACGTAGAACATTTTGGTCGTTGACAGTAGGGTTAAAAGAAAGATTTAATGATGTATTGATCACATTAACAAAAATTACTCTTACAACAACAAATGGTGATGAAAGAAATGTTAGCAAAAGTATACGCTCCAAATTGGATTCTGTAGAATTTGTTTTACTTTTATGTTTGTGGGAAAGAGTATTGAGAAGTATGCAAGGTGTTTCAAAAGTATTACAAAGTGTTGATATAAATATTCAAACTTCTTGTGATCTTCTTGAGCAGGCAATTGGATTATTATCGGAATTAAGACTGAATTACAATGACATTGTTAATATTGCTAATTATTTATGTTCTAAATGGGGTATTTCATCTAAATTTCCATCAAGACGCCAACAATTTACCAAATTACATTTTGACGAAATCGATGGTGACAGAAGGTTAAATATAACAGAAGAAAATTTCAGAATCAAAATATTTTATCCAGTAGTAGATACTGCTTTAGCACAACTAAGAAATAGATTTAAAGGATTAAAAGTAATCGCATCGACTTTTCAATTTTTAAATCCAACTTTTCTAAGAAGTACTGAAGAAAATTATTTAATTTTTCTTTTGATTTTATTCAACAGTATAAGTCAGATGTGACTTCAGATTTTACTTGACAGTTAATAAGTATCCAATCTATAATAAAAAATAAATCAGATATCAAAAATATTAATGACATTATAATATTTATTGTGAATAATGATTTATCAACAGCTTTTTGTGATGTTCTAACAGCTTGTATAATTTTTTTTGACAATTCCTGTTACTGTGGCTTCAGCTGAAAGATCTTTTGATCTTTTTCCAAACTTAAATTGATAAAAAATTACTTGAAGAATTCTACTTCTCAAGAAAGGTTAAGTAATATATCAGTATAAAGTATTGAAAGAGGTCGTACTGATGAAATAAATATTGAAAAGATTATTACTGATTTTGCAAATGCTAAAGCTCGAAAGAAAATGTTTTTCTAATATTTAAATATTATAAAATATGTAATAGATATTTTATTATATTATAATGATAATAATTATTATTATTTTTATTTCTAATGTTTTGTTATTATTATGTTTTTTATTATTAATATTTTATTGTAAGCCATGTTTGTATTATCAATAATCATATTATAATATTCATATCATATATTTTATATACTAACTTATTTATTTTATCTACCCATGTAGTTTATTTTACAAGTTTTTTTATTAATAAAAAATCTATTCAATATAAAATTGTGATCCTGTGTTCCTAGTACGTTGAAGCTCTACACGGAATTGTTTCAACGAGAAAAATATCCATCGGTTCTTTAAAATTCAATTCATCCACGAATACTATCCTTTTTAAGGAGTAAAAAATTTCCATGGCGAGAACTCCTATTTTTTTACATGTATCAAAAAAGAGGGGCCCATACACATTAGTTTGCACCTGGGTCTTTGACTCTCTAATTACGACACTGGCCGCCTCGCGCGACGCACCGACGATTCACTCTCGCTTTTCTTGCGCCTGCTCGCACATCACAGCAACCTCACCACGACTTTTGTCTGTTACATCCACGGCTCTACGAAACGTTCCGCGAACCACGTGTCTCCGATATGTATCACACTCACTGTTTTTTTGTGCGCGCCATTTTGTTCCTGTTTTGTCAGCTTTGTTTCTTTTCTAATAAAAAGACTACGTCGACCTTTGTTATACTATTATTGATAGTTGGTACGGTCCACTTTGCGACCTGACACACGTACCACATTGGTGACCTCGTGTTCTTTTCTGATCTTTTGCGGCATTTTTTTGCTTCCGTTTTCAACCGACGACGAACATATTTCTTTTTCTTTCAACTCAGCACTATGCAGTCCAACAACCAAAAATGCATGTCAACACCAACAGCGACCGTTCCCGACCATGCTTCACTCGAAGTTGCCGCGGCTGTTCATACTCGCCTCCCTGGTTTCTGGCGGAACTCACCGAAGCAGTGGTTCAAACACGCGGATGCGGTTTTCCACTCGTACCGTATCAAAAGCGACGTCGCACGTGTGAACCATGTGCTTGCGGCACTCGACGAGGACGGCATCAGTATGGTGTCCGATCTCCTGGGGAGTCTGTAACCTGGCGCCGAGGCACGTAAATGCCGCGAGCCGTGCACGTTCGCCCCGCCTATGCGGACAAATCCGAAAGGTGGTGGTGTTCTCCCAACACCTCGCCACACGCCCCCTTCATTCTTAAAATCGCCGACTCTTCGTCTCAGACAAACGTTCCGGACGTCGATTTTTAATCGACTCCGGCGCGGAAGTATCGGTAATCCCAACCTACACCACGAACATCCTTCAACACCACTTTAAGCTCAGACAACAACCTTGTGGCCGCCAACGGCATGCGAATCAAAACCTTTGGCCCTCAAGAGCTCCACCTTGACCTAGGACTCAAACGACTCTTCACCTAGACCTTCGAAATCGCCGACGTAGCCCGGCCAATTATCGGTGCTGATTTTCTACACTACTTCGGTCCGTTGATCGATATTCGCAACAATCGACTCGTCGACCTCTCGCAAAACAATTTCGTCGAAGCAATTTCCGTCACCGACACTCACGACACCACGTTGTGCACTATCGCGCAACCCACGCGATAGACAGCGTTACTGCTTGATTACCCCAAGGTCACGTGAAAATCGCCGGTTCCGACCAAGTTCTTACACTACGTCGTACACGAACTTAACACGATCGATCCGCCGCTCTTTTCACGTCCACGCCGACTACCGCCCGACCGTCTTCGAATAGCACGCGCCGAGTTTAACCTAACCTATGCAGCAGAAAGGTATCTGTCGACCATCGTCGAGCGCATGAGCAAGCCCGCTGCTACTAGTTTCCAAAAAAGACGGCACATTTCGACCATGACTCAACGCGGTAACCATCGCCGACCGCTACCCTCTTCCGCACCAACACGACTTCACGGCCAATCTCGCCGGAAAGACCGTCTTTACCAAGCTCGACCTCGTCCGAGCGTACCATCAAGTACCGATCCCGCCTCAGAACGTACACAAAACCGCCGTCACAACACCGTTCGGCCTTTTCGAGTTTCCCGTCACGTGTTTCGGCCTGCGTAACGCCGCGCAAACTTTTTAACGAGTGATCAACCACATATTGCGAGGACTGGATTTCGTTTTCGCATACATCGACGACGTGCTGATCACTTCTCGTAACGAGACCGAACTAGGGATGTCCAAATATTATCGATAATATCGAAATATCGATATTTGTTGTAAAAATATATCGAAATTTTATGTCGATATTTATAATCCGATATATCGACCATGTCGATATATTTGCCGTAATATTGGATAATTTTTTCATGATGTTTTTCAATAACTTTTGAAATTTAATTGAAAATTTAAATTATGATTTGGGTAGTACAGATGTATTAATATGTCCTTCATGGTGGATATATCCACCTTGATGTCTATGGTCGACACTCGACAGTGATCATAGGCCATAGCCCGCATAAGACACTATAAATAAATGGATAACTAATAATCTAATTTTAGAATGACTAATCAATAGAAATAAATATAAAAACAATATTAGTATTAGTATACAATTATTTATAATGACGATAAATGTTAATATTTACATGTTTACAAAATGTGGTAGTGTACAAGAACAAGATACAGTTGTTAGAGTGTAGTGTTTGAGTGTTCCAATGTTTGTATAATTGTGTATTACTTTGTAGGTAACTTTTTAGTTGGTTAAAAATGTCTGTCAATTTATCAAAAAATCAAATTTTAAATTATTTTACCCAAATAAATGCATACAGTTATAAATGCAAAATGTGTAATAAAACGTACAAGACACCTAATGGTGGTATTGGAAATTTGAAAACACATTATGCTACTCATTTAAAAGATCCTTTAGATAAAGTCGTTCCTGGAAAAAGGAAATCGCAAACGGTTTTACCATCCGCATCGTTCAATACAAACTCAACCGAAGTAGATATTCCAGATGAACCTCAAATTTTAGACCATGTAAGTATATTTACTAAACCCATAAGCTTTTGTTTATGTATAACCTACTTATTTAAATGTATATTTTAAACAATCAATACTGAATACATTTTAATTTATTTATAGGAACCTTCTTGCTCTAAATATTCAAAAGTACAGCAAACTTTACCTAGTATGGTAATGAACATTAAATCAACAGAGAGTATGTAAAAATTATTTTTGTTATAATTTAATTTTATAAGAGCTTAAAAAATACTTCATTAATTGTGAAACTAAGACCACATTTGTTCAATTTTATTTAATAGGTGGCACGAAAGCAGAAAAAATTACAAACGCTATAGCTTATTATATTTGTAAAGACAATGTGCCGTTCAAAACTGTTGAAAATGAAGGTTTTAAGCATTTGATGCAAACAGCATGCCCCTTGTACAAAATTCCTAGTAGGAATACTATTAGAAGAAGAATAGATGACATATATGATGTCATGTCTTGTAAATTTAAAGAATCTCTTTCAAAAGTTAATTTTATAGCTGTTACTACTGATGCGTGGACGGAAACAATGCAGATGAAGAGTTTTCTTGGTATCACATTACACCTTATTGACAATTTCTGTTTAATATCAAGTAATAATAAAAATAATTAAATCTTTTGATAAATATTTAAAAAAATTAAAAATTTCAAATTAGAATAAAAGTTTTAAACTCTACTTTTATTTTAAAAAAAATGAATTATAAGTGTATGTAACATAAGTACTTAGTTTAACTTAATTTAAGGAACTGTTGGTACTGTTGAATTGGATGAAAGTCATACTGCACAATACATTGGAAGAACATTAGTGGAAACTCTAGCCAACTGGGGATTAGAAAAACATAATGTTGTGGCAGTTGTTACTGATAGTGGAGCAAACATTAAAAAAGCAATCATAAATGAATATACAGCTGAAAAACATATATCTTGTGTTGCTCATACCATCTTGTAGTAGAAAAAGCAATAGAAAAAACTCAAGAAATTAATACAGAAACTAACGTTAAATCTGGTGGTGTCCCATTATTACTATCTAAAGTTCGAGAAATAGTTAAATTTGTTAAGAAAAGTTCAAAAGCAAATGATTTACTACGCAAATATCAAAGTATTAAAGGTAAATTAATTTCTTTTTATGTTTTAATATAACATTATATTAATAATTATTTGACATTAGTAATATAAAATAATTAAAACTGGTTTTGTATGAAAAATTGGCATATAAATAAAATAAATTAGCATATATAATAATTTATATTATATATATTTAATTATTTTATATGTATTGAAATTAACAATTTTTGTATTTTTTTTATTTATTATTTATTATTTATTTAATATTAAATTATTTTCAGGCAAGAAAGAAGGGCAATATCTAAAGCTAATATTAGACGTTAAAACACGATGGAATAGTTCTTTTTATATGATTGAAAGATTTTTAAAATTAACCAACTTTAAAATTAACATATCACAAATGCTTCTTACACTTAATGGTAATGCTGTACCCGAGATGTTATCTGCTCATGAATTACGTTGTTTAAAAGATATTTATTCTTTATTAAAACCATTTGAAATACTGACAAGAGAACTTTCTACCGAAATATCTGTCATGTCCAGTAAAGTTATTCCAATAATTTCTGGTACTAGAAATGAAGTGCTAAAGCAAGATCCTGATATAGTTATTGCAATGCATTTGAAAATAAAACTTGTTGAAGAATTAGACTACAGATGTGGATCTTATGAACAAACACCTTTACTACCGATTTGTACATTATTAGATCCACGTTTTAAAGATATGCATTTTCAGAATCCACTAGCTAATTCAAAAGCTCAAGAAAAGATTGTTCAAATGATGGATAGTGATAATATTGTGGTGAATCTGGTGTCCCGTCAAATTATCGCGATAATATTGTCGCGGTAATAATATCGCGGAAATAACGTCGTGGTTAATTTCATAGCATATCAATAATCTCGCGCGTCATTATTATCGCAATATTTATTATTTAAAAGATAGCAATAATTTGTTTGCTTTGTACGAACGCTCGTACACAGCAGTATTCGTTTGGTAATATAACACAGCACACAGCCTGCACTATGGAGTATATTACCAACCAAAAAGGTGGAATATTACTAAAATATAAATCTTTCTTATACCAAAAAGAACGTGAAACAACAGATAAAATTATTTGGAGGTGTTTAGAATACACAAAAAAAAAAATGCCGTGGACGTTTACATTCTTCTGGTGAAGTTGTTCTTCATACAACCGATCATAATAATCACGTTCCCGACATAGGCAAAATTGAAGCAAAAGAGGCTATCCAAAAATTAAAAGAAACGGCAAAAAATACGCAACTAACAACTCACTGTGTTGTGGGGACTATAACATCTGAAGTAAATTTCATTGCACATTTTTATTACCATAATTTTATTTTTTTATTTTATTAGACAATAATTTACATAATATTATAGATTACACAAAGTGCAGCAGGACAACTACCGAGTTTAAATCAATTAAAGCGTACTGTTCAGCGAATTCGAAAAATCGAAACATGTGCTCCACCTATTCCAAAATCGTTAAACGATCTTATAATACCAGACGAGTACAGGAAAACAACAAGTGGTGAGACTTTTTTACAGTATGATAGTGTTAATTATGACGGTTACCATGATAGGTTTTTAATTTTTACAACTGAAACAAATTTAAAGTTAATGCAAATATGTGAACATTGGTTGGCGGATGGCACTTTTTCATGCTCACCTCATATTTTTAATCAACTTTACACAATACACGGAGTTAGTTATTCAAATGTCGTACCAACTGCATATATTTTACTACCAAATAAGAAAGAAGAGACTTATAAACGCATGTTTCTTGCATTAAAATCCTTACATCCACAACTCAGTCCAAAATCTATTATGTTCGATTTCGAAAAAGGTGCAATGAATGCTGCAAAATGTGTATTTCCTTCAGTCGATATAAAGGGCTGTTTTTTTCATTTATGTCAAAGTATTTGGCGACATATACAGTCCAACGGATTACAGTCCAAATATTCAAATGATTCCGATTTTGCTCTTAATTTGAGAAAACTAGCTGCACTTGCTTATATTCCAGAAAATGATGTATTGTCCGCCTTTGAAACTTTACTCGAATCTCAATTTTACCAACAAGAAATGTTATCAAATTTAATTGATTATTTTGAAGATACATGGATCGGTAGACCTAATCGTAGAACTAGAAGAGCCCCTTTATTTTCAATTAAAATTTGGAATTGTTATTCAATGTTAGACGATGATATTCCACGAACAAACAATTCGGTTGAAGGTTGGCATAATTCTTTTAATTCTATGCTAAGTGCGCATCATCCATCGATTTGGGCATTCATTACTGCATTAAAAAAAAGAAGAAAGTTTAAACCGTTTCAAAATTGAACAATAT
>NW_020271175.1:0-23909 GCF_002803265.2 Melanaphis sacchari
CATTTACATTATACATGTTTTTTTAATTTAACACATAATTATTTTAATTGGACAACTTTTTTTTTTATTCATAACTATACGATTTTCTATAAGCTTACAATAATATACGCTCAGCTATTTTATAGATTAAAACTAAGCTTAAGTTATATTAGAATATAGAAACTTGTAAGTTGGTACTATCGACCAAATTTTTTTGTATACTATCGAAAAAATAATCGTTTTTAATTTTGGTGCAAATTACAATTCCTATTTCTTACTGCCTGAGGATGGTGCAAATTGCTTACCCTTATTTTGGTGCAAATTACAAACGCATTTTAAAAAAAATGGTGCAAATTACACATGTTTTATATATTTTGGGTCAATTTTGGTGCAAATTGACTACAGCCGCCTATGGAGTATACGCCATTTATTCGCTAAAATTCCAAACGAACATTCGACATATCTGCGTGCTCTGGAAAGTCTATAGTTAAACACACGTTTTTTCTCCGATATCTGCTTTCCACTATATGGCCGTAACATATGTTCATTTAGTCCAAAAACTTCATCACCAATAAATACGTAAGGTAAGCGATTTCCATCCATGCTGATTATTTCGGGCTCAGGTAGATCTAATTCATTTTTTTTCATTTTTTTATATAAAGTACTATCCTTCTATATTGTTGAATCAGACGTTTTACCATAAGCTCAATATCAACATATATGAATAAGTAATTTGAATCGCAAACTGTAAGTAATACGATTGAAAAAAAATGTTTATAATTCCAGTACAAGGACCCACTATTTGGTGGGTGAATGATACGTATATGCTTTCCATCCACGGCTCCAAGGCAGTTGGGAAAGTTAGCTCTTGATTTTAATTGTTGGGCGATATCTTGCCATTTTTCTTTGTTTGGTTTTGATAAATGAATTGGTTGTAATTTAAGCCATATCTGATGGCACACATCTCTGACAATTTCACTTGCAGTTGTTGAACCACATCTATATGTATAGTGGAGCTCTTTAAAAGAACATCCGGTTGCCAAATATCTGTAACAATATTTATCGCTGATTACGTAAACACTAAATAAATAATAAGTTATTAAATTGGCAAAACAATCAGTGTATTGCATATAGATTACCTTTTATAAACTTTTTTTTTTCAAATCATTGAGAGTAAAAACCATTTCAATTATTTAAAGAAATAATTGAAATAATATTTATTTTTTTTTATTTAACTTATTATTTAAATTTTTTATTAGCTGTCATACTTCAAAGAAAATGGAGAAGTTTTAGAGATTCCTACAACAGAGAATTAAAAAAAAATAAAGAAGTAAAGAGTGGATCGGGTGCTTCTAAGCATAGAAAATATTTATACTTTGATAATTTATCTTTTTTAAAACCTATTTCTGATAGAAGAGAAACATCAAGTTCGATCGACGATACTCATCAAAATGAAGGTGAGCAACTCATAACAGATAACTGTTATGATAAAAGCCAAAACGTGACTAAAAAAAGGAAGTCGATCAAAAATACAGATAAGGAGACTGAGCTAATTACAAACTTATCACACCGTTTGTCAGAACGTATGAGCAAAGAAGATGAAGCGTTGAATAATGTTGATAGTGATAAGCATTTTTTACTGTCATTATACGATCGTTTCAAAGCCACTAATAATAACGTGAAATTTCAAGCCCAAATTGAGATTATGAATATAATTCAAAAATATAGTCAATCTAGTCCTCAAAATTATAACTATGAGTCCTTTGGTAGACGTTTTGAAAATGTATCAGCTCAAGTATATAACACCGAGTATGAATCAAGACACTATCCGATGTATTCACACACACAATATCCTAGCCATATCGAACATTCTTCATTTCGAGCACCTACAAGAGTGAATCTACCAGACATCTCGCCGAATAGTATTCAATCAATCACTTCCCCAGAAAGTATTACAACCCATGCCACCGATGATGATAGCGATTCAATTTTATCAAATATTTTCAATTAAAGTTATGAATTATGATGTACATTATTTAATGTAACAATGTATAATAAATATATTAAAAACTACAATAAATAAGTTTAATAAATATTATATACCTTATAGTAAGTGCGAGACGTTCGTCCGCTGGTATGCTTTTTCTCATGGTTGTGTCTCTTCGTTGTATATTGTCCGTTAACTCACATAATAAATAATCAAATGACTTTTTACTCATTCTAAAATAATTAAAAAATTTATCATCATACATTCTTAATGAATTGTACAGCAAATTAAATTGGCTTTCATTTTTATTTTCAATAATAGGATGGACCCAAAATTGTCTCTTCTTACGACGCCGCATTCTTCGCTGTAATAAAAGTAATAAGAGTGCTTCCTCTTCAAAGTCCATTTTTACACTAGCAAAGCATGTAAAATAGAAATAAGGAACGTACGCTATATTTGTGGTCGTGTTGTGGTTTTATTGACGTCGGTTCGGACTTCTAACGACCACAAAATAGTTGTTTAATAGTGGTCGACTTCGCCGACAGTACAACCACAATTTAACCACAAAAAATCGTTCACGAGTGGTCCGTGTGAGCTTACCCTTAAAGTCGAGCAATATTAAAGGCAATTACAAAACTTGCTTCTACACTATCGTCTGCCTCGTTAGTAAACATTTTCATAACATTAGTTTGTTTAGCAAATTTTAATTTCATCCAAGATAGTTTATTTTGCCTCGAATCGGAACCAATAGGAAATTTTCGACTAAATGTGCTGTGGTTGGTTTCGTAATGACGTTTTAAATTACTGACTTTAAACTGTGATAATGAAAGTTGATAAATGAGACAAAATGGTTTATCATTTTTCTGTATAAAAAAGTATAACTCTTCACATTCTAATTTAAATTCCCGTTTTTCTTCTTTATATTTAAGTTTAACCGCTTATTTAGAAATTGACATCGTAACTAACTTTTGCAATAAGTATCGGTAAAATGTTACAAATATTTTACAAACAAATTAAAGTGTTTACAACAGGACTATTCAACACAGACTATTATAACAACGATATAATTTCATATTTCGTAATTTAATATGTGTTATCGAATGTTAGCTATCTTTATTACTTTTGTGGTATAAAAGTACATATTAGATAATTTATAATCGCATTAATATATGTGGCTCGCGTACTTAGTCATGTTGGCCACCCCTGGTATATATTGTATGTAAAAAAATAATATGCCAAACGACCAACGGTACTTAGAAGTACCAAATACTTAACTTAAATTTGGGCTTAAAAATTTTTTAAAAAGGTGCACTTATTTATCAATAGGTCAATTTTATGTTTTTACAAAAAAAAAAAAAATGGTAAAATAATTTAATTCTAAGTCTGGTCAACAAAGGATTAAGCTCCTTATGGACGTTCTTGTTGTTACTGGCAAATGTTGCTATTCTTTCCACATTGTTCCTCAGCATATGCTCAGCTCAATCTCACTAAGCTCTTTGAGATTAACAGACCTTTTTTGGATTTTTCATTTTCTGTTCCTTTTTCTCCAATTGTTCCTAATTCCGTGGACTTTTGCGAATTTTCCAAGGTTATTGATTTCGACATCTGGGACGAACCACCTCCAACTGCCGTCTCCTGATGTCCGACTATCCCGAATAGAGGGGCATCGGGATGATCTTCAATTAGTTTTATGGATTGTTTGTTCGACACTGACGATGCCAGTCTTGCTTCGTCTGTCTTTTATTTTCGTCCGTTTTGCCTGATCTGCCTGGGCACTTGGGGTCAATCACTTTTCTGGTGTAGCTTGTCCGTGACTACTTATTCGTTCATCCCGAAGGTGTGGCTTATTTCGTAGCAGTCCTACATATCTATAGGACTTACCCCTATCCGCAACCTGGGGACACGTCCGATGGCAAGCTCGTGCCGACGGACAGCGATTTTAACCTATCTAGGGTATTCACTTACAGAAAACATTGATTTATAGAACATCCTCGTCATCCTCTCTTTAAGGCTCCAGCTTGCATTAGCCACGTATTAATATATCGACTGAATAACTCTACCGAAGACGAGGCTTTTTCCGCCAGATGGGTACTAAATTTCCTTTGCTGATCAATCGTGACCCCGAGGTATTCGCCTCCAGTGTCATTTTTACCTTAGCTCCATCAAGCTACAAGCCAAGAGGCTTACTTAGCTGGCCATTCAACCATAGTGTCTTCAACTTGGCCGCCGAAAAAGTGAGTTTCCTGTCAGAAGCCAATCTTGACGCTATTTCTAGCTGCGCGTTCGCATATTCTGTGAGTTTCGGACGGTGTTTCCCGGAAATGAAAAACGCTAGATCGTCCGCGTATGCGACGATCTCTGTACCAAAGCGGAGATCGCACGAGAAGAAAGGGTTGCCCCGTATTTCCAGAGGTCTAGTCCAAATTCTGAACTCTATGGACAACCCCTAGTGAGGGTCATTGAGAGTGTCACGTTTTAAATTGCTACGTGGGCCTTCCGGTCGTCAAGGTAGCTCTTTGTCAAGGCGATCAACTCAGAGCCGCATTTTACGCTTTGTATGTCTTTAATCAATTTTATTGCGCCTAATAGAGGTAGTTGAACACCCCCATATAACCAGGAATACGCCTACGGCGTATTTCTCCCGCCTTTTCGCCTGCCCAGCTTAGCACTTAAGTCATCGCGTCAATGGTCCATAGGTTCTTGGTAAAACCAGATTGTTTTGCTAACATATGAATGTCCGTATCTTTATGAATTTTCGCTATGATTGTTAAGGCCGGGAGCACATAATTGTGAGATATGCGTGCCTCGGTCACCGAAATACTTCGCACGCTTGTATGGTCACACACCGACCGACCTGTGTATGCGTGTATTTGTGTTTTTTTAGCAATTCAATAGAAGTGGATGGGTTTGTCGAGCAAGACTATTGAATGCTAGTGTGCGGTCACCGCACTGCGTTGGATGTTTAACTGTGTGTATAATTTAAAGCTAGGGACAAATAAGTAACTCAATAAAAATAACTGGTAACTCTATGCTACGGTAAAAAGATATATAATAATAAATAATAGTACTAATAATAATTACGGCCCTTTTGGCCTAACATGTAGAAATGTATAAAAGGTTACACAACATAAATATAATAATTTTATAGGCTCTTTTAGCTTAATAATAAGGATATAAAAATAAAGGTTATACATGCACGGTTCTTATGGCCAAGCAGAAAATAATAATAATGTGAGAGTCACAACAAAAATATAATAATAATAATAAATAGCCCTTTTGGCTCAATTAATGTAAATATAAAAATAATAAAAAATTATAGTATAAGAATACATATTTAGCCCTTTTGGCCCAACCGTATAAAAATGTAATAATATAAAATAAATAAATAAATAAATAATAATAATTAAAACTCACAAATTGTAGCGCAAACTGGTCTGTTGCTTCCTATGCTAGAATAATATAAATCACACACCCACACACACAAAAAATAAGAATAGAAATATACAAAAATAATAAGAAAAATATTATAAAAAATAGTATAAATATAAAGGCGAGTTCCCATCGCGTGTGGCTCGGCGAATCATGAGCCAAATACGCTGACTTGGTACACTACACGCGCCGTGGGAACGCTCTAGCTCGTCTAGGCGCGGTATAGCTCGGCCAGGCTCGCGTTTATCCGAAAATTGTCGGTCCGATGTTCCGCGCCAAAGGAAATGAGCCGCGCAATTAAATAGCGTTTCAACGAGTGTGCGGTTCGGCGAGCCATAAAGCATACGTTTTTTGGTGTTTTATTTATTTTGATGTTATTTTAATAATATTCTTAATATTTTAATAATTTATAATCATGGAATGGTCAAATGATGAGGTTATAAAGTTTTTGCAACTATATGAATCACATCCACAAATTTGGAATCTACGCCATCCAGATCATAAAAATAGGAATACCTATAGTTCACGATGCGTGGAAAGAAATAGAAAACCAATTAAGGTTAGATAAATTTTTGATTTTTTAATAATATTTTTAAATAAAATATATGTTTTGTAGGGTGAGGTTGGCAATACCACCATCCTACACCTCCGACGCAGCACTGTGTGTGTGTGTGTGTGAGTAGTTTTGTTACGTCTTTTTTTTCTTCGTATGTACGTATAGCACATATGAACTTTTTTTTTACCTATGTATTATGTTTTAATATTCTAATGTCAAATAAAGTTTTCTTTTATATCTTATGAATTTGATTTATGCTAATTAATAATGGGTCGGCGTAAAAGTAACGCCGCCTACAGTTTTTAAATATTGATTTTTGTATTTTTGTAATTTTAGTGTCAAAATTGATATTACAGAAATAATAAAAAAAAAAAGATTCTCTTATGGCTACTTATAGAAAACATTTAAGCAAAGTTAAATCAAGTAAGGGTACTGGAAGTGAAGCCAAAGACGTTTTTAAATCCGATTGGTTTGCCTATGATGCAATGGCATTTCTGCACGGGATTTACACTCCAAAAAAAACAATTTTAACAGAGATAAGTTTAATCGGTTATATTTTATTTAATTATATGTATTTTATGATTTGGATACAAATATACAATACAACTCTATCATACATTATGTGGGCAGTAGCCAAAAAGTACTCATATTATTTAATTAATATATATTTATTTATTATTTTTTACTATGATATATTTCAATAATTATATTTTTTTAATACATTTTAGTGTTTATAATTTGGATTTAATTATTAGTTGTAATAAAGCGTCTTTTTTTTCGTCTCTTAGAGGAAAACTCGTAAATACGGCCCTGTACACGTAATTATTATTTAATATGTTAAAAATACCAATGGCCAATGTAGGAAATATACTTAAAGTAATCATTCACGTTGCTCTAGTCGCCGATTTATAAATGTAATAACCGGTGTTGACATGTATTCTACCAATCATGAACCAAATGTTAATTTTAGTTGTTAATAGTTTTTATGTTATTTTTGTTCATTTAAAGTATGGGTATTTATGTTTTAAAATATTATACGATATAGCTGTGAAAAATAAATATGAATGACCCGAAATAAACTACTATATCATCTATATAATTTTAAAAGTAGCATCTAAAAATAAAAGAGAAATTAATAAAAATAAAATAATTTCAATGAAATAATTATTTATGTATTTACCACAAATATTTTTAAGTTTTAGTTTGGTTTAAAAAACGAATACTTGTATTATTTTAGAATGTTAAACTTATTTTATTAATGCTGTTTTTATTAGTGTGTATAATTTTCTTGCCATTCCACTGTTCCACTTGTCAAAAAATATTCAGCTAACTAATCTCCATTTTTGCTTCAAGACTAGACTTACTTGGTACTCTTTGTAATGGAAGCATAGATTTGGTACAATTTTGTTCAGACCTTTAAGAGCCTGGAATTACAATTCCATCCTTATTTTCGGTATCGAAAATTCCAGGTGGTGTGTATATAGAATTTGATGATCTGCTTTTTCTTAAGAAATTATGTAACAATACACAAGTCATTGTGACATCTCTAACTTCTTCCGGTTCTAAAAGTATAGGTCCTCTAAATACACGGAATACCGAGGTCATAATTCCAAAGACGTTATCAACTACTCGGCGTGCTCGAGGAAGCCGGTAATTAAAAATTCTTTTGTAATTTCCATTTTCATGTACTCAGGAGTGCATAGGTTTCATAAGGTTTCATTATGTTCTTACTTAGAGCAAAAGCTCCATCTGTCACAAATACATATGGTAATAAAACATTTGTATTAGGTAGTATTCCTTCTTGTGGTATTAATAATTCATTTGTCTTCAGTTTTTTAAAAAATGGCGTGTTCCGAAGTACGCCACCATCGCTGATTCTGCATTGACAGCCGATATCAACATAAATAAAATCATAATTTGAGTTCACGACAGCCATAAGTACAATGCTAAAAATTTCCTTGTAATTATAGTATTCAGAACCTAACCTGCCCCGAGGCAGTTGCGGAAATTCCATTTTTCGTAAAAATCTGCTACTATATTTTTCCAATCATTATCATTGTTTGGCAACTAAAAAAACAATGGTTAATTTTCATTACGTTGCGTTTTTATTTTTAAATTTTTTTCAAACTAATAACATATTTACTACATTATACTATTATATATTATTTGTAAAATTATGACTATACAATCTACCTACGTTAAAAATTTTAAATATAAATACAAATAACTTATTATCTAGTGATTTTTAGTAGAGTATTGTAATTTATCATTCAAACATACGTATTTGAAATACATTTTGTATTTTTTATTATATTTAATTCATCAGTTGTTTGATAAAATTGTTTAAAAACACATAGAATATAATAAAATAGATAATACGTATTATGTTGATGTTTTTAAATTTTATTTTAATAATAAAAAACCATATATTTTATTACTTTTATCAGTTTGAAAATTTGGTGGATGATGACAACATGACTGCAAATTGTCAATTACACGACACAACTGATTGGGACTTTAAATTTAAGAGCCTATCTCCATCGTCCAGTAAAATTAGTAAAAAAAGAAAATCAAATGATAAAGTGGAAGTGATTGAGAACAAGATAGATGAAGCATTTAAAATTTTAAAACAAATTACACAAACTCCGGCCAAAAATAAGTGTACACTTTTTACCGATTTACTTTGCACTAAATTAAAAACTTTAAATAAATACAAACAAGACATTGCAATGATGGAGATTGACAATCTTATGTTTCGGTTAGAACATTCAGATAACCAAATGGTACAGCCTCAATCACCCTATTATCAATTTCCAACTACTAATATCCCGACATATTCTCAACAGTTACACCATGATAATTATTCAAAAGCATCATCATCATCATCATTTTTTCAGCCACAACCATCACCAGAGTACATATCTCCTACGCCATCTACATATTACCATCAACATTTTCAACAATTTCAAAAACCAACACCAACAACATTACAACACAGTAATGTAAGAGAAAAAAAGTTTTGATCAAGATACTAATTTTGATTCACCCTACTAAAATAACAATATTATAAATGCAATTTAGTACCTATAGGCATTGATACATAGATAGTCTAAGACCCAAGTGATAGGAAAAATGGTTAACGCTTTATAAAGTGAAATGGGAACCAGAATTGTAGTAGTGTGAGAGCAATGCCAATAGGTTGCGCTGTTAGTAATTTGTTCTACCATAAAAATGTTTTGTCTTACCAAGACCAAAATGTTGATCACCTATCTGTTATTAATGTTATTACTATCATTTAAATAATTCAATCTGCAACAACGGTCAACCAGTGCCGTAGATAGATACTTGTGTGCCCCGGTGCAAATTGGTGTAGGTGCCCCATAAATAGTGTACACCATTTATAGTGTACCATGTATTAGAATAAATATATGAAGACAAACTAATTTACACAAGTTTTATATAATTTAATGTAATATCAAAGAATTTTAATAAGTTAACATCTAAAACGTTATAAGATATATTATAACAATAACTACATTATATATTTATATTAGGTATTGATTATTTAAAATTAATAGATCACTTATGATAATAATTATATTACATTCGTATACTATACTCACATAGAAAATTAAAACAAAATGCATGCGCTACTATTTTATAAAAACTAGTATAGGTTATAGGTACATATAATTTAAATTTTATTTTGTACAAATTTAAAAAAAAAAAATGTAGTTACACATTATTAATAATTATAGGTTTGATGACTTTTATTTTAATTTAGCTTTGTAAATAATAATAATAGTAATAATAAAAAATTATCTTAATTATATTTTTTATAAGTCAGAAATTAGTTTTATCAATACTAATTGTATTACCTACCTAATTTGAATATTAGTGTTAGATTTTAAAATTTTTTTTTCTTGCTTTTTGATTTGCGAAATTGTTAATTATTTGGTCAATATGTAGTTCTTCGGTGCGCTCTCTTTCTATATTTAAAATTGAAATTTTATTGAGTCTTTCTTGAGAAATCGTATTTCTTAAATAATTCTTCACATGTTTCAATTTAGAAAATGATCGTTCGGCTGAAGCGACAGTTACAGGTATAGTTAAAAATATCGAGCATGCAGTAATAATATCTGGAAAGCTACTTGAAAGATCATTTTCTTTTATGTAATTTACCATACTAAGGATATTAGGCAATTCAATTTGATTAATAATTGATTTAAAAGACAATACTTGTCGAGTAAAATCAGAACTAATGTCAATGTCATATTTTACAGCAAAATCATAAGATGCTTTTATGATATCAGCTTCATTGTTTTCTTTTAATGAAGAAGGATTTAAAAAACTAAACGTACTTGCAACTTCATATAATCCTTCAAATCGTCTACATATTTGAAATAAAACTGTGTCAATAATTGAAAAAAAAACTTGACTTTAAAATTATCTTTTGTTGTATTTAAACGTCTATCTCCATCTACTTCATTGAAATAATATTTAGCAAATGCCTGTCGCTTAGTTTTAAAATCTGTAGGTATATTCCATTTTGAACATATTAGTTCTGCTGTATTTAAAATATCTTTAAAATTATTTCTAAGATTCGAAATTGACTGATAAGCTTGATCTAGAAAAGTACAAGCACTTTGAATATTCATTTTTTGAGATTGTAACATTTTTGATACACATTGAGTAGACCTTAAAATATTTTCCTATAGACATATCATAAGAACAAATTCAAAAGACTCCATTGAATTTTTTAAGGATTTACTTACAATTTTTTCTTCTGACTTATGACTAGTTAAAAAAATCATTGAAAGTGATTTTAAAACATCTACAAATCTTTCTTTAAGAGCAAATAACGATTTATGTCGAGCTTCCCAACGTGTTGGACAAAGTTTTTTAAGTGTTTTTTTACGAATATCATTGGTTTCATTTCCAAAAGCTAAAAGTGCCCAACGAGGTGCACTTGAGCTGAAAAAATTAAATTTAGATTGTATTGTTTCAAAAAATCGTAGAGCATCTGAAGAACTTTTAGCGGCATCACATATTACCAGATTCAAATTGTGAGCACAACAATGAACATATGTGGCGTTTGGAGCTTTATCAATAATTCGTTTCTGAACTCCTGAATACATACCCTTCATGACACTGGCCCCATCATACCCTTGCCCTTTGCATTTTTTTATATCTAAATTGGTATCAGAAAGAACTTTATAAATTAGGTTTTCGTATTCTTGTGCTCCATGTTGGTCTATTTTGTAAAATCCTATGAATGATTCTTTAACTTGCAAAACATGCTTTTCATGATCAATTATAACATATCTAATTATGATGCTAACTTGATCTACTTTGGTAATGTCCTGTGTAGAATCCATAATTATTGAAAATCCAGAACTGCAAGTTGATATTTCGTTGCAAATAATTTGTCTTACATTTGAAGCTAGAATTTCTATTAATTCGTTTTGAATAGTAGGGCTCAAATATTTAATTTTATATTTGTTTTCATTGTCAAATACTGATTTTAAAATAGGATCAAATTCAGCTACTAATTTCACAGTTCTAAGAAAATTTCCTTCAGAATATTGTTTTTCTTCATTGCCTCTTAGAGCAGTATTTCCTGCAGTTAAAGTCAGTATTATTTTAACTATGCGCGTCAATATATCTCTCCAAAATTTCACTTCTTTTGATATTTGTGTTTCAAATTCTTTGTTGATAGTTAAATTTTTTGTCCACATTGTTCTAACTTTTATAGCATTCAAATGTGACAGTGAAGATTCGTGAATATTTATTTTCTGAGAGAGATGTTGCCAGTCATTTATTCCTTCTACCCATTCTTTTTTAAGATTACAATTATTTTTACCAGAAAAAATCCAGCAAGTTTCACAGTAAACCATATCCCAAATTACGAAATAACAAAGCCACGGTCTAGGAATAAGTGTACCATTTTTTAACTTCACGTAGTAATATATTTTTGAAAATTTTCTTTTCGAGTCATTAAGAGGAAAATCTATTTCTGGCTTACAAGGCCCATACTTCAGAATTTCACGTTTTAATTTATCGCTTATACAATTTTTAAACATTCCTCGGTCGGTTGGAAATCTTTCCGATAAATCGAGTTCTGTAATTTCATATTTTTAAATTATAGTATAAGGTTTAAGTCAGTATAAATTAGATAATTTTGTTGGTTATTTTATTCAAAGAAAAATAGCAATTAAAAAAGTCGAAAGAGCATTAAATTAAAAAAATTAACACTCACCACAGTCATCGTTTTTTTCAGTAAATTCGGTGGTGTCAAATTCTTTAGTCGATTTTTCATCAGAGGGGAAACAATTGTTCAAATGTTCAGTAAAAACTACATAAATGTTACAAATAAATAAAAATGGTTCTCAGGCATGCCCACAGAGAAGTAGTTCAGATGCAAAATACTTTTAGTAAAAGTATTTAGAAAGTTAACTTACCCGGGGGAGTAGTACTTTCAATAATTTCATATTCATCAGTTGACTTATAAGTTTCAGTATTAAAACTGAGCAACCCTCCTGTCTTGTTTTCTGTGTGTGCGTCATTTGATATTAAATCTGTGGTCGAATTTTTATCAGAGTGAACAAATTTGTCCATATATTCAGGTAAAACTACATAAATAAATACGTATATTGGAAATAAATAATAATTAATATTTATAAAAATTCTTCATATTATAATACATTACTTGTAAAAATAATAATAATAATAATAATAAATAATAGTGAAAAAGACTAGAAAAATAAATACTGAGAAAAGGCCGAACATTATTTTTGTTATTATAAATAACTTAGTATTATTTTACAATGTACCTAAATATGTAATAATGATTCACTGAATTGTTTTACTAAAAAAAATTGTATTATTTTACCTATGCATCTTTCATATTTATTTATAAAATATAATAATTTAATACATACCGTTGGTTGGCAATCCACTTGTTTTTGTAAAAAAACCACTTATTTTAGTGAGCTTTGAAATATGTTCTTCCTGTTGTATTTTTTTTTTTTCATTTTTCATATCCACTCAGTTGTTTTTTTGAAGACATTTTTAATTTGAATAAAAATAAATGATACTCGTACACTAGAGCTAGGCTGTATATTCCACGCGTATTAAGGAATGAATGACAACGACGCGTAGTCGACAAATTACAAATGTTATGTTTATCTGATCGGTTATAGACATACTGTTCAACACAACAATCTATAAAGACACGTTTTTAAATAGGTAATCGCGATAACGTGAGCCGAAACTAATGGAGTTGCTCGCAAGCCAGAAATATCATAAGTTTCCGCGAACTCGCGTCTCATGCTAACGACACTATAGGTAATGTAGTTACATATTATGAACTATTACCGTCTATGCGTCTATCAACATAATAAATTAAAAGGCCTTTATTCATCATCTCACAATAGTATTTAATATAATTTTATAAGATAATTTTCTTTTTTCTTTGTTGTATATTTTAGGTCACATTATCACATAATCGGTAAGGGCGTAGGGCCCTTTCAAGATCAAGTGCCCCGGTGCATTGCACCGCCTGCACCAGCGGTTTCTACGGCACTGCGGTCAACATCAACAACACCTACAACGTGTCAACGTTATTATATTTTGTTTTTTGTCTGTGTTTAATATTATAATTAAATTTTTTAAATGTCCCGTGCTTGTGGTACTAAGTGTTCGTATGTGAACTGTGGTAAAAGTGCTCGTTCTGTCTTGGATCTTAAACTCTGCCGTTTTTCAAAAGATGTAAGTTTATCAAAACAATGGATATTAAACTGTAGTAAGAAATAAGAATACTAATAAAATTAATGAATATAATATTTATATGTATAATTTATAATATAAATATATTTTATATTATATATTATTTAATTTGCTAAAATAATAGGTATTAAGTAGTTTTTAATTAAATTGCATTACATACAAATACCTACATGTATTCATTTTGTTTTGTAATTTTATGAGTACCTACCTACTGACTTACCTATAGCGGTTTTTTATTTTTATCATATTAAACTCAACTTATATAAGCTAGGATCGTATGTAACTGTATAATATTACATTTATGTATTCGATTTTTCATATTGTATACCTACTTAACTTTGGTCAAAACCTAGTATGTACTTAACTATTTTATTAATACAAAATACAAGTATAATATTTATGATACGAATAAAAAATAAAATATTGTTTTTTTTTACATATCTAGTTGTAAGTTAAAAATATGTATTTAATTTTTTAGGGATCACTGATTTATTACACCTTGATGAAACTGATTTATACAAAAAAACGAATTTGTGAGCACCATTTTGTAGAAAACGATTTTACAAGTTCTAATAAACAAAATTTAAAAAGGTCTTCAATACCACAAATGTTCACTGCAATAGAAGATAACAATTTACATGTTACTTTATCAACCAAAACGTACAAAAAAAAAAACCAAATTGTTCTTAATCAACTCCATGTGTTATTGTCACAAAAAGAAAACGTTCATCATCAACAAATTGTTCACCATCTAAAATGACATCCAGCCCAAAAGAAACTATCTATGTTGTAACACCTACTACATCTCATACATTACCACCATCATCTTCAATTGCCAATACTCCGGATATGACACCTATATCTAGAACTCTAATGCACAAAATGATTGATTTTCCATCTTCCATAAAACCAAAAAAAATATTTCCTGTGACAACTAGTAATACAAGTATTATAAAAAGACTTAAAAAGTCATTGCTCATCAAAAGTAACTTTTAATGTCAAAAAGAGTCATAATATTCAAATTAAAAAAAATCTGACTTTATTAATTTATTGAAATTTCCATCAGAAAATGCAAAAACTTTGGTTAAAATGCAAATATCACGTAAAAAGACAAGTACAAAGTCATGGTCTCAGAAAGAAAAGCAATTGGCTCTGAGTATTTTTTATAAATCTTCTTCAGCATATAAGTTTTTATATTTTTCAAAACAAATTAATTTATACCTGGACTCACTTCGATTAAGAGTTGGATTGGAAATTTGAAATGTCTACCTGGCCTTAACACTGCTTTGTTTAAGCAGTTGAAAACTATAATTGATGCTATGAGTAGTCGGGAAAAATATTGCACATTAGTCTTCGATGAGATGAAAATAAAGAATTTCTTGAATACAATAAACATTTAGATCTAATTTGAGGGTATGAAGACTTAGGTTCCAAAGGCAAAACTAAACAACTTGCTGGGCAAGCTATGGTGTTCATGATTAGAGGTCTATATTCATCATGGAAGTTGCCTATCGCATATTTTCTACCTTCTACATCAGTAAAGCACATCATGTTGGCTGATTTAATAAAAGAAGTACTAGAACGTTTGTTTCAATGTGGTCTTGTAGTCAAAGCTATTGTATGTGAACAAGGTGTTAGTAATGTTGTTGCATTTAAGGATTTAAAGATGACAAAGGATAAACCATATTTTTATATTGGTGATAATAAAGTTTATTCCATATTTGATGTGCCACATTTATTTAAGAATTTCAGAAATCATTTTATAAGAAATAACTTTGTATGCGCGCCAGTAAGGCTCATTTCACACTACACGGTTTTGACCGTACGGCAAAAAACCGGACGGCGACATTTTGTTAGAGGCGCTAATAAGAGCATATACGCTTTCATATTATACGGTCACGGCAAAATGCCGGCGCCGCGCCATGCAGCAACCGTCTACTGCCACTACAGTAAACGGCAGCCGGACGGCGCGATAAGCTTAGTGGCGTACGTGACCAAATGCACGTTTTCATATTATACGATTTTATTCGTGCGGCAGAGTTCGATTAGCCACTTCGAGACACGATTACTTATGATTAACAAATTACTTAATTACTTGTGATTTAACTTACAATATATTATCTAAATAATGGCGGAATTCAATGTAGAATTTTTAATTACTCTCGGGCAAGAGAGACCAGTGTTGTGGGACAAAGGTTTAGAATTGTACAAAGATAGGAATGCTACAAAAAAATGCCTGGTGAGAAGTTTTAATAGAACTTAACCTGGAATTTGATGCTCTTGATGACAAGGAAAAAAATTTGTTTGGTAAGTATATTTTTAATAATACTACAATAATAAAATATTATTTAAAATATAAATTCTTAGTTTATCAAAAAAATTGAAATACCGATATAAATTAGTTCATTTTTTATTCATATTCACGGGAATTTCAAAGTTTATATTTTCGACATTTGCCATGGTAAACTTCCGACGTCAGAAACAAAATATTTACACAATGTATTTCTTATATTATTTGGCGTAAGGCCTCCTCTTACGTTACTTTCATCAGATATATCTGAAAAACCTGTGATTGACATTGTATCCAAATCGTTATATCCATCCCTCTCAAGTACAAAATTATGTAAAACAATGCAAGCATTTACAATTTTGACAGCAAATTCTGGTTGTACATTAATTGGTCGATGAAATATCCGCCACTTATTTGTGAGGATCCCAAAAGAGCATTCAACAAATCTTCTTGCTCTAGATAGTCTATAGTTAAAAATTCTTTTATCAACTGTCAGATGTGTTCCACCAAAAGGTCTCAGTAAATGTTTGTGTAAACCAAATGCTTCGTCTCCAATGAAGAAGTAAGGTAGTTTTGGACTGTCTATTCCGGGCAAAGATTTTGCTTCTGGCAATTGTTGTTCATTATTTTCTATTGACTTCCACAAAGTAGACTTCTTAAACACTGACGAATCGCAGTGTTTACCGTAACTTCCAACGTCAATGTACACAAATCGATATTTGGAATCTGCAACTGCCACGAGGACTATAGAATTATATCCTTTATAATTAAAATACATTGACCCACTGTTAAGTGGGCAAGTTAAACGGATATGTTTCCCATCGACGGCTCCTAGGCAGTTCGGGAAATTAGCTCTATTCTCAAATCCGGAAGCAATTAACTCCCATATTTCTTTCGTTGGTGTTGGAATACAATCCTCTCTCATTAGGCACCAAATTGCTGTACATACTTCTTCTACTATTTTAATTGCCGTTGAAATTCCAATTCTATAACTGAAATGTAAATCGGTGAATGTACAACCACTTGCAAGATACCTAGAAAAAATTTAAATTATGAATAGCATATACAATTATTTTTAGATTCTAAACAGAGTAATAGATGTATTGACTTTACAATAAGGTGGGTGCTTTATTTATTTATTTTTGTGTCTGTCATCACATTTTGAAGCAGTAAATTTTTTTCAGGATTGCCAATATTCTTTTTTTGAATATTTGATTAATATGTTTTCTTTCAGGTCAAGGAGTTCTTAAAAGATGGACTAATCTTCGCGATTCATTTTCAAATTATTTTAAAAAAGACAAAGAATGCAAGAGAAGTGGTTCAGGAGCAAAAAAAATTAAGAAATATGTATACTTTGATCAATTGCAGTTTTTAAAAAAAATTTATGTTGAGCGACCGACTTCGAATAGCCTGGAACCGGAACCGAGAACGATCCACAGAATGAAGAAGATGACACAGAGCCTCAACTGCAAGCTTCAGATAATGTTTCAGATATGTCTAGGGAAAAAACAAGTAATCCACAAAAAGGAAGGAAAAATAAAAGTCAGAACGAAATTGATTTGAGAATCATAAAATTACTTGAAGAAAAGGATCAACCTTGTAATAAAATGGCTTTTTGCAAAGTCTCTTGCCTCACCTGCAACAGTTTGATAATCAGGACTATTTACGAGATTTCAAATGGGTGTTTTGAAAGTTATTGAAAATATCAATGAAAGTAAGAAAGAAAAACATCTAGCTACATCTTCTTATTTCCCACCTCATCAGCAACTTTATGTAAATACATCAAATCCTACTCAATATCATCCTCGACTATTGTTCAACACTCCCAACCACTCCAATGTTTTCTTATCTCAGCCATATTCAACTGGAAATCAGCAAATTCCACCATGCAATAAACAACTGACTCCTGTTACTACCAACCACGAGGTCTCTTACACAGAACTTGAACAGATTAGCCCTTCTGTAAATTCAGTAGCATCCTCATTAACAGAAAGCATCGATTTCAGTACATTTTAGGAGATTACATTTTTTTTTAAATTGACATGTAAAAAAACATCGTAACAGTCAAACTTTGTTCTTTTATTTTCTATTGTTATTATTTTATAAAGTATTATCAGTTATATTATTATAATAAAGGTGCGATTTTTTTTTCTCTTAAATTGTTTTTTATTTTATTTTCTAGCGTAATTTATATAAGTATTATCAGGTAACGGTATAGTAATATTAAGTTAATTAATTACTAACCTCAATGTAATCGATATCATCTCAACTGGTTGTATACAATTTCTAAATTGCGTGTTTTCACGTTGAAGCTTAGGCTTGAGTTTTTCATGTAATACATCAAAAGAAGCACATGACATACGGAAATAATTAAAAAACTTATTTTCATCATTTCGTAAGTCATTAAATAATGTATAAAATAATCCCACTTCCTCTCTTCTAGAATTAATAGGATATACCCAAAAAACACGATTTTTCTGTTGTCTTTTGCGGCGACGATTGTATAAATATAGTGCAATAATTTGTTTGTCGTTCATTATAACAACGCGCGACTTGAGTGTTCTCATGAAACTAAAACTGTGAAAAAGTATACTAAGCACAGGAACCCTGCATATATCGTGTTTTACCGTACGATTAAAACCGTATAATGTGTAATTAGCCATTGATCCGGTTTATGCCGTCCGGTTTTTTGCCGTACGGTCAAAACCGTGTAGTGTGAAACGAGCCTAACGTGCCCTATGTTTCGCACTGGCTCACGAGTCAGTTACAGGGGTAAAGGCTAGGCAACTTAATGTTGCTGGACTTCACCTGGCTCAGGTAGGCCGTACAAGACAACGGCGACGACAACAGAGAGGAAACAAACAACCTAAACACAAAGGGAAGCAGGAAAAAGAGTTTATTTTAACAGGGGGGAGTTCCCGGTGATCGGAATCGGTCTGGTGCAATGATCACCGAGATTACATTAATCGGGCTAATTCTTAAAATAAGTATTTAAAACTATGATAATGACGATTATGATGAACTGGAGCTGAATATGACTGATGGAAGTGGATCGGACTCGATGACTTGGGCGGCCTCTCACACACCACGGCGGATGCTGGCGGTCTTACGCAGATTGAATGTGACACAAATCTCGACCTCAGGCGATGACAGAGTTCGTGCACAAGTACACAAGATAGTACAAGAAATTATATATAAATAAATGAACTCCCGTTGGTGGATGGTGGTGATTTATTGTAATAATAAAAGAACCACAATAATATATAATAATAGGAATAATAATCTCAGTTTAGTATTTCCGGTCGCAATGACACGTCCGACGCAATTATTAATAAAATACTGGCGCAATAGTAAAAAAAAAATTATAGAATAAGATATGTCGCTGTATTGGCAACAACGAACAAAAAACAAAAAAAAAACTGATGCATAGTTGCTTCAATAGCAAAATAATTAATTATGACCACAAAAAAAAAATGGTTGAATATATGTATAACAAAAAATTTGTATAAAAAAAAAAAAAAAATGTTCGAACGAGCAATAATAATATGAATGTTAATAAAAGGGCGTTGGCCGCTAAAACACAACAACATTCGAAAATAAAATACACACAATGATAATACAATACAGTGAGGCATAAGGCCGAATAATAATTACTTACAAAACATTAAATAGAAAAAAAAAAACAATAAGACACATAATTAAGGTATAATTGATTACGGACTAAGAGGTGGATGGAGGGAACGGGAAAGATAACACTGGTTGTCGTCGCGCGAAGTCCCGTGCCACCACACATGGCGCGCTTTGGCGCGAACATCACCGCCCACTTTGAAGGAATCCCTTCAAGAGAGTGGAAGTGGGCAAAGCTTGACAGCTGGGCGTTTTAACTGTTCAGAAGTTGTGTCGACAGTGGCCACTCTGGAGATTCCGTCTGAACCAGGATGAAGTTCACGAATTCTTCCAGTTCGCCAACTAAGTAGATGTGTTGCTTCTTTGATTAGAACAAGTTCACCGATTTGAAGATCTTGATTTGGTGCAAACCATTTTTTCGGGACTTGGAGGCTGCTAAGATACTCGTTCTTCCATCGGGACCAAAAATATCGATGTAAATCTGTAATTAATTGCCATCGTTGGTACTTTGACATCGGGACCGTGATTAGATTTGGATCCGGTAAAGACGTTGAAGGTTCTAACGTCAAAAAATGACTAGGTGTCAAAGCCTCAAAGTCATTTGGGTCGTTGCTGAGTGCACATAATGGGCGAAAGTTTAAGGTAGCTTCAACTTGAGTGAGCAATGTCAGAACCTCCTCACTGGTTAGTTTGTGTGTGCCGATTGATCTAAGAATTAGCGCTTACGTGGATTTAACTCCAGCCTCCCACAGACCACCAAAATGTGGAGATGCTGGAGGATTGAAGTGCCACGTTATATGATGTTTGGCAAGGTGACGATGGACACTATCTGAAACGGGAAAGATAACACTGGTTGTCGTCACGAGAAGTTCCGTGCCACCACACATGGCGCGCATTGACGCGAACAAACTATTTATTTAATGGAAAAGAAGTATCATTCAAAAATCTGAAGGATACTTTTGATATAGAGAAAAAAGCTCTACTATTCGTTCTTTACTGCATATAACTGATGCACATATACATCCAGGATTATTTCAAAAGATGTCATGTAAACTTGCAATGCAATTATTTAGTCATAGAGTAGCTGCTGCTATAAAGACTAGCATTATGACTCAACAATTACAATCTAAAATAGCTTCTTAAACTATAGAAATGATTAAAAAGTTTAATAATTTACTGGATTGTCTGAATAGTAATTCACTTTATAATTCAAATTCTTTTAAATGTGCTTTGTCCGATAAAAATCCACAATAACTTGAATTGTTATATGAAGCTAAGGTTTGGTCTGAATCGCTAGAAAAAATATCTACAGATCCAAAAAAACCACTTAAAGATACCAGACCAGTTTGTTTTGGTGGGATGGTATGGACACTTAATTCGATAATAATTTTATATAAAGAACAATATGATATTAGCTTTAACTATTTACTTACACGAAGACTTAACTCTGATGTTATTGAAAATATGTTTGCACTTTTTCGTCAAAGAGGAGGATATAATTGGTAACTATTTATTTAATATTTCAATGTTAAATATGTTCGTAAATAAATGGTATAATATTTGTTTTTATTTTGTTATAGTAATCCTACTGCAAGAACGTTTAGAAATTTCCATATGCATGTCAAGTGTTATGGGCTACGAGATATACTAATAATATAAATTTATATATAATATACTGTTTTATGAGCTACGAGATATGCTAATATACGTATAATATAATGTGTAATATTGCTATAGGTGTTAGCAATAGTAATATAAATATATATGTGATCTAATAATTATAATGTATACGAAATATTAGATTCATATTTTGTAAAAACATCATAATAAATCAAAATAGTAGTTGTTAGGCGAGGTCGTTTTGCATTTCCAAGAATTGCCAGTAAGGACGATAACATCCTGGAGATTGTTGTTTCAAATGTGAAAACAATTCCAAGAACTAATCTAAATTGGAAGGTTGACGGTTACAACAACAAGAGATTTTCTTGTATATAAGGGAGTCCGGAGACCAACACGGGCAGATGTACCAGAGCTACGAAGACCTGAGCAACTTCACGACACTCAGCCACTTTTTGTAACAGTTACATGTACTTCATTTATATGTTATAAAACATTATTGTATTTAACAGTTGTAAATTTCACTTAAATAACACCCTGAATCTGGATCTGATATTGGCACGCAACACAAGTCTAACTTGATGCAGCCAACTACTCTGTCAAACAGTGAACCGGATGATGATATAAATTTGCTTAGAAGGGATGACAATATGTCAACTGAAAATTGTTCAGATGAAGAATCTGATAGTTACAGTTCCACAATTCAAGCCCTATCATCTATATCAACTATGTCTACAATTGATGTTTCAATATTAGAAGAGTATGAAGCTAAAGTAACACCTGAAAATTGTTCCAACACTTATTTTGCTGGTTACTTGGGAAACAAAAGCTTTAAAAAATTTAAATGTAATAATTGTTCAAATGTGATGATGAAATCTGATGAAGAAAATCAATTAAATGAATAAGAATTTCTTATTTTTTGTAGAAACTATGACTTTAAAACATCTGATATTTTCTTAAAAAGACCAACACATAGCTTTACTCAATTTATTACTTTAGCACAGCAAATTATTAAAAAAAAAAGTTGAAATAATGCCACACAAAAAAAGCATACGACAATTTCTTTTTGATAAAATAAAAAGTGATTTGTCTAATATATGTAAATTTAATGAATCGTGCAGTGACCATTTTAATTATATAATTATTTATTTTATTAATTGTAAACTTCTCAGGGATTTTAATTGGAAACCCAAAAATATTAAAAGCACCAGAGTTGAAAAAAAACAAAAATAAATTATATATTTTTAACTAATGACTAAAAAATATATTATTAGTATGCATTTTATAAAAATAAAAATATATTATAATGATTAATTTATTTTTATTTATTATTTCCTTATTTTCTTTTTCAACTATTAAACAGTTTATATTATTCATGGTTTTAATAACAACGGTTTATTTATTTTTATTTCACTACAAATGAACTATATAGTAATTAAAAGTTTGTTTAGCTGTTATTTTATTACTTTAAATCAATTTATAGGTTGGGCTTATTTTAGATTGTGAGTTATGATTGAAAAGTAGATTAAATTGGTACTTTGGGAGTTAAAAAGTAAAATTTTCTAACACTTCAAAATAGGTGAGTAACATTCTGATGTATAGTAGGACACTTTAATTGATGTATTAAATTTGAATCCAATAAAAAAATAAATAAATAAATAAACAATAACGAATATTTAAAATGCCTAATAATATCATTAATATAAGCGAACTATTTTGAAGATTAAATTATGTAAAGAAAATACCAATCTAAATAACTCATGACATTTTCAAGTTTTATTTAAAATCGTTATCGTTACGTAATTTCGTAAAAATTTAAAATTCAAATGCACTTAAAAATTTTTCCTATATTATGATGCTTCGAGTTTTCTCTATTAAGTTAAAAAGAATTTTTAACCTTCGATATAAACACAAACATTTTTATATTTTTATGGCTTTTCAACTACAAAATAACTTGCAAATTTTCGCGATTTTGACATATTTCGTAATTATTTGAACTTTAGACGCTACACAGACATTTGTTGTCTCTGTCTTATAAATGCGTAGGTAACATAAGCAAATTTACGTTCAGCAGATTAGGTTAAGCTTCTTTAATTTAAAAATTAGAGTTAATTGACCTATAATAAAACTTGATAGTAAGAACATTATCTATGTTCTCTATTTAATTTTTTTTAAGATATTTTAATTTTTAAGTGAATTATGAGCATTTTCAAATATTTAATACTTTTCATACCCACAACAGTCATAACTCACTTAAAAATTAAATTATCTTAAAAAAATTATCTAGAGAACACAGATAAAGTTCTTACCTAAAATTTTGGCAATAGACAAATTCACTCTAAATTTTAAACTAACAAAACTAAACCTAATTTGCTGAACGTGAATTTTCTATGTCGTAAGATATTCTAAACTGAAGGTCCATTTTTGCTTAGAATATTAAATAATATAAAGAATTAATTAACAGGCATATTCAGTAAATAATAATAATAATAATATTCAATATTAATTTATATTTTTGGAATAGATACTTCTTATCGCAGTTTAACAGGTAGATCTTCTGTGTGACACAGCGTACCTTTACCGTCCGTACAGTGGCGCCCAGACAGGTTAGCAAGGGGTGCAACTGCATGTGCTTT
>NW_020271175.1:28909-32029 GCF_002803265.2 Melanaphis sacchari
GGGAGCAGACGGTCCCCCCGGAAGCGCCACCGGGCTGGATGCGAGCCCCGCCCCGGCGGTGGTCTACAAGACCGAGGAGATAATAATAAATTTTATCCAAATTAACGTGGGCCGAGGAAAGGCGGCCACGCACCAGATAGACAAATTTCTGGTAGAGTTAGCCATAGACGTCGCGCTAATCCAAGAGCCGGCGACCGATGGTACGGGGATCTACCTGCTAGACAGGCATCCCCTTAGGGTAATCGCGGCGGGACGATAGCCGAAAGCTGCCGTTGTTGTCGCGAACACGGCCATAGGAGTCCTCGCTCTTAGAAATCTCTGTACCCCCCACTTGGCCGCGGCCACGCTCACGGTGGGACAAGTCAGCTTGACGGTAGTATCTTCATACTTCCAGTTCTCTGACCCCACCCAGACACACGCCGACGCGTTCGGGTCTGTTCCGTCCTGGACCAGATCCGCGGCGCCGTGCTTGTCTGTGCGGATGTTAACGGCTGTCGACGGTGTGGCACTATTGAAGTCTCGGACGACCGGGGCAAAGTAATCGTGGAATTGATAAGTAAAACCATAGGACGTCCATAAACAGAGGGTCAGCCAACCTGGACGTCACATTCGCGTCGCCCTCGGTGGCGCGTAGGGTGACGGACTGGAAGGTCATACCGGACTAACGACAAGCGATAATAACGTGATCAGCTTTAAATTTGAGTGCAGCCAGAACGCCCTTCCGTCCACGGGTAACGCCGTACGGAAACGATATTTATGGAATAAAACCGATTGGAAATCGTTCAGTAAGATCTTGAAAAGTTTAATGATAGCACGGTCAGCCGAGCTCGGTTGCCCGGTCGTAGATCCCTGTGTGAACGCACTCTCGGAAGTGCTGCAAACGGCTTGTGATACCCACATGAAACGGGCCGTGGTAGGACGGCTGAAACCGCCTCTCTGGTGGAGCTCGGACCTCGATAGCGAGCTCGTCAGATTGGGACGCTGGAAGCTTAAACTACGCGCAGAACGCAACGCGTTCAAAAAGAGAGCCTTAAGGAGGAAGTACGCAGACTTCAAGAGGAGATATAATCGCGCCTGCTTCAGAGCACGGCAGACGGCCTGGCGCTTCTTCGTTACTGGCACCGGGAACGAGGAGCCCTGGGGCCCCGTCTACAAATGGCTAAAAGCCGGGGGAGCACGGCCCTCGGAGAAATTACCAGCGTCCATCAGAAAAATGGACAGAACATTTACGTGTTCGCTTAGGGCGACCGTTGAGAGACTTCTCTAACAACTGGTCCCTGAGGATAGCGACGCTACGAAAACCGCAGGACAGGCGGAAATCCGTAGAGAGACTGGCGTTTATGTGGGTAGATTCGAGTCGGAATTACCTGGGCTTAGTCCGTCGTTGGACCCGGTTGAACCGTGCACGGTCGACGAGGTAAGAGATGCCATAGTGAGAATGAAAACATATAAGGCCCCGGGCCTAGACGGGATCATGGCAGGAATTTTTCGGCAAGCGTGGCCCGTCCTTAAAAACCAAATTACGTTTGCGTACAATAACTCACTGGCTACGAGGACATTCCTGAGCTGGTGGAAGATGGTTGGTCGTCATTAGGAAATCGTCAGATAAGGGCTCGACGGAGGCTAGGTCATACCGACCCATTAGCTTATTCCCCGTTCTAGCTAAGGCACTGGAACACCTTATCGTGGCGAGAATACGTAAAGATACGGACATCCATATGGCGGCCAGACAATTTGGTTTCACCAAGAACCTATCGACCGTAGATGCAATAACACATGCCTTCGGCTGGTCAGATGAAAGGCAGGAGAAATACATCGTAGGCGTATTCCTGGATATATCGGGGGCGTTTGACTGCCTCTGTTGGGCGCAATTGATAAAAGATCTTGAAAAGGTAAAATGCGGCTCTGGGTTGATCGCCCTGACAAAGAGCTACCTCTACGGCCGAAAGGCCCACTTGACGATTGGAGACATGACACTCTCGACGACTCTAACAAAGGGTTGGCCGCAGGGCTCGGAGTTCGGGCCTGACCTCAGGAGGTACGCGGTCAACCCGCTCTTGTCCGGCGATCTCCCACCCGGGACAAGGATAGTCGCCTACGCGGACGATCTCGCGCTACTCATCTCCGGAAAACACCTTCCGGAGCTCATAGAACGGGCGAACGCGCTGCTAGAAATAGCGTCGAAGTGGGCCACTGACAGGAAACTCGCCTCCTCGGTTGCCAAGTCGCAGACCTTGTGGATCAAGTGCTAATTAAGTAAGCCCGTTGACTTGCGATTTGGAGGAACTAAGTTAAAATGACCCCGGAGACGAAATACCTCGGGGTCACACTTGACAAGCAAAGGAAGTTTAGCTTCCATCTGGCGGAAAAGGCTGCGTCCTCGGTAGCGCTATTCAGTCGACTAATATCTGTGGCTAAGGCTAGCTTAGTCCCTAAAGAAAGGACAATAAGGATCCTTTACAAATCGGTGTACCTGCCGCGTATGAGATATGCGGCCTCGGTATGGGCCGAGCGCTGCATGGCCCAGTACCGGCATCGAACACGGGCAAACACCGCCCAAAGACGCCCGTTACTGGCATTGACGGGCGCGTATAAGACCACGTCGACGATGGCGCTCCAGGTCATAGCCTAAGTACCTCCCTTCGACTTAGAACTAGTCGGCTGGCTAAGATCGAACGGGATAAGAGCGCTGTGAGGAGAGGAAACAAATCGGCGTCAGACGTTGCTGGAAAGGCGAAACAGTATTACGACACTACCATACGCCTGTGCAGGAGAGATGGTTTGCCAGTGACAAAGGCAAGCGGACGACGATTTGGTTCCCGGACGTCCGACGCAGACTGTGAGGCCGTGGTTCGTTCCGGACCACTACATCTCGCAGTTCGTGTCTGGACACGGGAACTTCAATTCTTCGCTCTGCCGTTTCAACCTTCGAGGCGAGGCTCGTTGCCGATGCGGTCTTCCAGAGGAAACCGCGGAGCATGTGCTATTCGATTTCCCAGCATATAGCCAGGAAAAAAACAAGCTCGCAGCCGCAGCGCAAGCGGAAGGTGTGGACTGGCCGTGCGACTGCGATACCATGACCTCCACAGAGGCCATGTTCCTTGCGTTCAAAAACTTCTC
>NW_020271175.1:32129-38108 GCF_002803265.2 Melanaphis sacchari
AAGACGGCGCCCCCACAGGATCGTCGAACGCCCTCCGTACCAAGACCCGCCTAGCCGGGAGCGAGGGACGGGATACCTCGCGGGACGGACTGAATTCCCGGTCTCTTCGGAACCGGGTCGGACGGAGAAATCCTGCGGGGCGAATTGGGTGACCTCGCTTCCTATGAACAAATTCTTGCCTAGACCGAGAGCTCGAACTAGAGGGGCCAGACCTCACTTCGGGCGAAGCACGTGCACGTATTCAGCCGGCTCGGGGCTTGATACGGGAGAGGCATCGGCAGAGACGGCAATCTGTCAATAAAGACAAAACCGTACGCACTATAAGGGTATCGTCACGGTACACACAGCGGTGCCTCGATCGACCTGCTTGCGGACAAGGCAGTTGCGAGGGCCTGAACGCCGGGTTCAAACCTCGTACCACGGGACTCGGAGTAAGCCCCGTCGAGTCGGCTTGCTAATATCGCCTCGACGCTCTGGGGTGTCGGACCCGAGGCGCACGACCGCGCGGACTCACCGAGGACACGCGCTCGCCCGCACCGGGGAAGACTCACTTGAGGAAGGACTCGTGATGGTTGTGGAAGTACCAACTTAATAGTAGGGGTTTGACTCGGGCGATAATACGTCGGGCCCTGGCCGCGGCGGTCACTCATTATGGCGCCCGTGGTGAGGCGACGCCCCGGGCGGGACCTCCGTAGTCATCCGGGTCTACCGCCCGGAAAAGATAACCTCGCGGTTATACAAAGAGGCTGAGTGTCTCCAGGGTAACTCGAAAGAACTGGTCATACCCCGTAACACACGGAAAGATGTACCCGCTACCTATTGACATTCTTAAGCTACTAATCTTGGTGTTCCCATATTGTCTATTGACTTGGACTATCTATGTATATTTAATCAATGCTATAGGTATGTAAAGGTACTAAATATTGTTTTTGTACATAGATATTAATTTTTTTTTATTAAAAGTTTTATAATACATTCTGTTTTATTATTTATTAATTTTAAATATTAATGTGAAAAGTGTTTTTCAAGGTTTCCATTTTGATTTTATTAACTATTTGTTTTTATTTTAATATTAAAAGGTATAATAAAAGATATGTTTTAAAATATAAATACTTTGGTATCCGGCCAAAATAGCAAAACAATTACCGCGAATTGATAATAGCGAAAATCAAACATTTATTACAATAAAAAAATGGATAAAAATAGTTTATAAATGAGATTAAATTACATTCATTATAATTATAATATTGTTAAGTTCTAATAATAAGTATTTATAGTAATAATAATGATAATTTTAAATAAAATAATTATATTCAATTTAAATATAATTATATGCTATACCTTTTATGAAGTTCTTATTCTCATTAGTATTATAATTTGTAACTAATGCATGAATTCTTTCATTACAGTCCTTGTACTTTTTTTTTTCCGTGGTTGTTCTCCAGCATTATACTGCTCTCGTTTTAATTCTTCTATATTTTGATCTTTCTTAATTCCATCTATGACTTTCCATATAATAGGGTGGCTTGCTCCTAAAGAATATCTATTCTTTTACTAAAGATACTAATTATTAATAAAATAATACGAACCAATAACAGATGTAAATCCTCTGTGCCACCCTTCAACAGTGTTGTTTGTTGTTGGAAGACCATTTTTGGCTGAATAGTGACAATTCCAAATATCAGTAGGATGTCTTGGTTGTCGTCGAGTTTTTCGTCTTTCTGTTATTTTTCCTACCCAGTTATCCTCGAAATAATCCAAGAATGGCATTACCAAGTCTTCGTTTTCCACATAAAATTGTGTTTCTAAAATTTCTTCGTATGCATTAATTACGTTATCTGGTGGAACATAGGCCAAAGCAGCTAGCATACGAATATGAAGAGCAAAGTTAGCATTATTAACATAATTTTCGACTAGACCAACATTTTGAATTTGTCGCCACATACATTTAGAAAAATGAAAAAACAACCTTGTTGTTCAGCATGTGAAAAAACAGTTTTGAATGCATTGATTGTGTTCAAAGTCCATTATTACCGATGTTGGATTTAAAGATGGTTTTATTTCTAATAAATATTTAAGAAAACGTGTATATGTTAATTGAGATTTATGGGTTAATAATGCATAAATGGTAGGACTAACTGTTTGGTCACCTTGTTGAATAAGTACATGAATAGTGAATAACTGATAAAAAAGTGAAGGTACCGTTTTAAAAGTTCCATCGACTAACCAATTAGTTGATTGATCCATTAATTTTAAATTATTTTCGGTCGAAAATATTAAAATTCAATCTTGTGATGCTCCACTGTCCAATATTCAAAATTGTTCTCCTTTCATCGTTTTAGTATAATCATCAGCAATTTTAAGGTCACTCGCTGTTTTCGGAATAGATGGTGCGCATTGGTTACATTTTCGAACTCTTCGTATAGTGTGTTTTAAATGATGAACTGAAGGAATTGCACCGGCTACTCCAGGTACTATTTGAACAGTACTGATTATATCATGTGGACTGTGGAGTATTTTGTGTATGAATAGCCGCTTCTTTTATCTTATTAACAGCCATTTTGCATTGGATTTTACATCGATCGGGAACATGATTATGTGAGTTTTCTTTAGGTTGACTTTTAATTTCTCCGTTTAACGTAATTATTCTACCTTTACATGAACTTTCTACGCAACGCCAATATATTGTGTTATTTTGTTTTCTGTCTTCACGATGCAAAAAGCCACTATACAATAATAAATCCTTATTTTTATTACTTTTTACAAATTCCATTGAAAATAATATTAATATATTTTTTCACTGTGCACTTTTTTTTTAAAGAACGAAAATAATAAGTTAAATAATACAAGCTACACTACATTTACGCACTGTCGAATTATAACTATATTAAATTGTGTCAGCTCAAATATAATACGATTGACAATTTTATCTCGGTATATTTCCAATATTAAAATAGTCATAATAGTAACTAAGATAGCACATTGACGATAACCCGATACGTCCTTGGTTACTGGGTAGTAGGTATATATTAATTGCGCCAGAAATTACAGGTAATAATAAGTTTTATCAAGTATTTATGTTTTAGTTTTATATGTTTTATAGTATTTGAAAAAGAAATTATAAAAATCTGTAGTTTCGCTATTATGCATAATCGCTTTTTTTAAATTCGCGGTTAATTGTTTTGCTATTTTGGCCTAGACACAAATACTTTACCATGATTTCATTTTTCAACTCCTGATTTAACGCCTTACAAACATTTTAAACACATCTGGAAACAGTTTGACTTAAAAACTTAAACAAATATGAAAAGCTCTTAAAGCTATCTCCTGTGGCTAAGATCCTTAAGGTAACAGCTAGCCTTTCCTGAACCGGAATACAATTTTTCATATTTGTATCTGTTTTACATATGGTTGGACAAATTTTTTGAATAAGATATTCAAAATCTGTGACAGACATTCTACAGAAATTTTGAAACTTGTGAGATGGTCCTCGTTTTAAATCTTCTAACAGATTAATTAAATTATACCTATTGTAGTATGATCAGTGCTTGATTTGGAAAAAAACTAGAAGGGGGACTCATCGGATGTTGGATGAATGAGCGTTCCACACAGATGAACTGTGACATTACCGTGGGAGGGGGGCAAAGCCCCCCACACCACCCATCAATAACTCATAATCCCAGAAAATCATTAAATTTATTATACACAAATATTTTAAAAGAAAGAAACACTTGTTAATTAATTATTTTTTTTAAATCAATAAATGTAAATTAATTAATTATTCTACAAAAATAAATAAAAACAAAACAAAACTTAAATTATGTATTAAGTAAGGTCCATAAATGTTTATATGAATTATCTTAATTTTTAAAAGATCGTTTGGGACAGTTAACTTCATCTGAATTTCTTTTGCCACTTTTAATCCAGCTCTCAACATAATGATCTGGTTTGAACAACTGAACTGGAGGTCCGATACAGTTAAGAAAAACCAATGAAGATATATGCCCTGTAGTTAAAGCATTTCTTTTTGATGTTACTATGTTGTTCATCGCACTGAATGATCGCTCACATTCAGAAGATGAAATAGCAATTGTTCTGACTGCAGTCAAAAGAGGATCTAAATAGTTTATTTGTGAGGAATCTTTTGTATATTTATACTCACGAAATCCTCGAATCGTAGTTTTTTCATCTAAATGAAATCTTCTAACTAACCTTCTAACACAGTCATCTCCATACTGAATATCAACATTATCAGGCCAGTAATTATAATTTAACACATCCAAATCTTTTAAAAGTTCATCATATTCATTTTTAAAGTCATTTTTATTTTTAGACACATGAGTTGCTTGTGTAGTAAATAGTCTAGCACGCAAGTTATTAGCTAAACTCATAAAAAACTGTGCATGTTTAATTTTAGGAATTGATTTGTTTGTGACTAATTGTACATCTTTGAACATAAAATGTATCCCTGCATCCACAGCTTCTTGTGTTTTTGGTCCACATATATTAGCCATCGAAACAAATATTCTAATGGTACGTTCTATAGTTCTATTTGTAGCTGGAAGTGATAAACTTTTTTCTTGCAACTGTAACGATAAGTCTGCAAGTTCAGACAGCCCATCATACATGATTCCTGAAATTAAAAGAAAGTTGATTAAAAAGCTTCATGTAAATACAAAATGTACTAAATTTACCTAAATTTGTAACAATTTCTACTGATGTTAGAATACGTTTTAGGCCACACATATTTAGATCTTTCTTTTTAGTCTCTTTTTATATCATTAGGTGCTTTGGAAAAATGATCAAATAATGGTACATAATTATTCCAAACTGCTTTTAATATTTTTTCACTAGAAGCAACCCATCTAATAGTGAAGATTTTACCAATATGTAAGAGTTTCATTTCTAATGAAGCAGCACACTTACTAAGTTCATGCATGTTTTTGGTTGATTGATGATACAATGCATACACTTTTTCTATGAATGACTGAAAATTATTTGTTCCTTGAACTTCTTTTAATGCATCAGATACTGCTAATTCTAGTCGATGGTTACAGCAATGCCAAATTAAAATGTTGGGATACATGCTTTGTAGCTGAACACTGACACCGAACAATCTACCCAACATATTGGAAGCACCGTCGCTCACAAAAGCTATCAAATTTTCTTTTAAAAAATCGTCCGTTGATTCATGTGCATAAAGATCAGTTAAAATAGCAGTTTTTATAGAGTTAGCAGATGTGTTTTGAACTTCAATAATATTAAAAATTATGTTATTACATCATTGTTATTGGCTACAGCAGATCTCAAACAAATAACCAACATTGTCTTTTGGCTTAACGTTGTAAACTCATCAACAATAATACATATTTTTCTTTTGTTATGCTTTTGGTCAAGACAAAGTTTCTTTTGCATTTCAAAGGTTATATGATCAATAATATTGCTACATGCTTTATTTGTTTAAAGAATTCTCCCCATATCCAAGCCATTAATTATTTAAAGATCTACTAATTTTGTCATGTCTGTGTAAGGTCTTTGATTCTTTGCTATGCTGTATGCTGTCCTGAATATTTTTTTTTGTATTTTCAATGTCAATATATAAAGTTTTTAATACTTGAGCTGGCATAATTTCCAACTTTTGTTTTTCAATTATACGTTCAGTCAGTGTGTAAATGGCTTTGAGAAGATTTATGTTTTGAAATTTTTTTTCTTAAATTTGTTTGCTGTTTCTTGAAATCATCTCCAACTGAACATATTTATCCATTAATCCATTCTTGTGAATCCATTCCTTGATGTTTTGTTAAATTAAAATTGGCCTTGGAACATATTTTGCAACCAATTTTTTTATTATAGAAAAACATTCGTGGGTATTCTTCTGTAAAATACTTCACTTGCTTATCGTTCCAACAATCTGGCGATTCTGTATTTGGTAAAAAAAACTTCATTTTCTGATGCTTTAGTTTCACTTTCTGCGGTCGT
>NW_020271176.1:0-24725 GCF_002803265.2 Melanaphis sacchari
CCACGCCAGCGAGTCGTTGCGGGGCACGGAGAACGAGCCTGCGGGACCCGGGGCTGAGGAACCCCGTCGCCCACAAAGGGCGGAGACGAGCGGTACGACCTAAATCGGCGTGCGACGTTAGGCAGTTGTAGCAACCCTATCGTGCCTGGTTCGCGACGACACGGCAGCTCGCCATCGCCCCGCCGCGATTACCCTAAGGGGATGCCTGTCTAGCAGGTAGATTCAGGGGACAGTCGGCGATCGTTTGGGCGACCAGGCGGTCCTGGCTGGGTGGTCGGATGCCGACAGGCCTGAGGCCCTGCCAGGTGTTAGAGTTTTGACCTCGCCCCGAAACCGACCGCCCTCAGTTTGGGTCAACCGGTGATTCTGTCGACACCGGATCTGGCGCAACCGCAAAACTTAGACGGACAGGCTACATGGACACCTCATAGCGGGAGATCGGATCCGGGGCCCCGCCACCTGCGTCGTGCGTAAGAACGCGGTCGGAGCTGTGCGGCCCGATACTCGATGTGAGCTCGCCTAGCGACGCGGCCGTCGCGGTCGAAAAGACGGACGGAAATGCGGCGCGCGCCCGGTCCCGAAACGGGGCCCGGCGCCACAAACGAAGAGCTCGACAGAAAAGGCGAAAAGCCCGTAACGTTGCCGTTGCGGTCTTCCGGAGGAAACCGCGGAGCATGTGCTATACGATTGCCCATCATATAGCCAGGAAAGAAACAAGCTCGCAGCCGCAGCGCAAGCGGAACGTGTGGACTGGCCGTGCGACTGCGATACCATGACCTCCACGTAGGCCATGTTCCTTGCGTTCAAAAACTTCTCCCGGGAGGTCCTAGAACGTAAAGATGTAGGACGACCCCGCGGGCACGACCCAGATCCCTAATTTTAAAACCATAGCGGACGGGCGTGTGGCTTGAGGGCGTACGTGCAGGGCACGACGCACTGCCAGAGACATGTGGATAGTCTCCCCTATCCACGCGGGCACAAATCGTCCGAGTGGGCCTAGCCAGAACGACCGTCGCTGTCATCGATGGCGGCGAGCTAAAAGCCTGCGAAGTACCGGTTAGTGGCAGGCGAAGCGGGACCCGATAGCCGGACAAAAGGACCCTAAGACGGCGCCCCCACAGGATCGTCGAACGTTCTCCGTACTAAGACCTGCCTAGCCGGGGGCGAGGGACGGGATACCTCGTGGGACGTACTGAAAGCCTGACCTCCTCGGTGATGGGACGGACGAAACATCTCGCGGGGCGAATTGGGTGCCCTCGCTCCCTATGAACAAATTCTTGCCTAGACCGAGAGCTCGAACTAAAGGGGCCAGACCACCCTTCGGGCTAAGGACGTGCACGTATTCAGCCGGCTCGGGTCTTGATACGAAAGAAGTACCGGCAGAAACGGCAATCTGTCGATAAAGAGCAAAACCGTACGCACTATAAGGGGGTTCGTCGCGGTACACACAGCGGTGCCCCGATCGACCTGCTTGCGGACAAGGCAGTTGCGAGGGCCTGAACGCCGGGTTCAAACCTTGTACCACGGGACTCGGAGTAAGCCCCGTCGAGGCGGCTTGCTAATAGCGCCTCGACGCTCCGGGGGTGCTGGACCCGAGGCGCACGACCGCGTGGACTCACCGAGGACTCGCGCTCGTCCGCGGCAAGCCCGTCACACTTGAGGAAAGTCTCGTGTTGGTTGTGCGAGTACCGCCTTAGTGGAAGGGGTCTGACTTCGGTGATAATCTGTCGGGCCCTGGTCGCGGCGGTCATGAAGTTCCAAATTTGGACAAAGTCCTTCACTCCGCAAGAAAGGTATATGAGCCTAGACTCGTCCCCTTTCAGGCAGAGGCACCAGATACTTTTCGGGAAAAGTATCAGGCATCGTCATATGAGGACAGTTGTAAGGCCGTCCACCAGTCTCAGGAAAGGAGTTTTTACGCCCCTCGCCTTAAACGTGGGTTTTCAAATGACTACCAGTTTGGTATCAAGATGTATGAAATCTCTCTACTGACCACTGGTAGGGCCGCGGAACTATCCAACCCGCTACTTAATATGGTTTAAGCAACCGCCAGGTGGTATACTCCCACCGGCAGAGTGGCTGTGTTCCCGGGAGAATACTCACCGTTAACCTTCGCCTGATCAGCATGCGATCAATAACCACTTTCGTCATTTACATGACTGCCACTACGAATCCGATCCCAGACGTCCACACCAGGTTTCCCCGATGCTTGGTTCCAGACGTCGTTCCCGTAGTACTTATTCCTAATTTAAATTAGGCGTCTAAAGTGCGACGTTTCGGCTAGACTTCCATCATGGCCTGAAGCTAGGTTGTTTTGCCTCCCTACTATTTACTTTTACAGATACTCGAGGGCTAGTTGTTGGCCCATAACGCCGCGCTCGCGGGTTACACGGTGGTCGTGGCCCCTCATTTTATTTTAAAATAGAGTGAGTACTCTATTCACCACGCTCCGCCTAGCGTCTACAGGCCCGAAGACCGTGCATCAAAACCACGCGCCCCAGGCGCACCTAGTGTGAACACGTAGGTCACTGGAGAGTAGAGCCAACAGAACTTGCCCCAAGGAGTAGTTTCCGCTGTCTCTTCTACCATCGCGCCGATCAACTCTGCACCTCGCATCCCAGATGCTTACTCAGTCCAGTCGGACGAGCCACGGCCGCCAGAATTGGCAGACATCACCCCGAAGGGTTTATTCACACCATTTCCCATGCCGTACCTTTGCCACCACCACGCGTCCCAGACGCCCTCAGCTCTTGCGAGCGTGAGTCTACACCTCATCTAAGCCCAATCTAACCTAACCAGCCCAACTACATGACCGCGAACAACCGACACCTCCGTCATGAATCCACGAAACCCTTTCCAGAGTTCCGGGGAATTCACAAGGACGCGCGGCGAACATGGCCACTGTAGGTATCTCGACTCCACTAGGTCTATTAGTGCCCGTCTAGCGCCCGCCAGTGCATCGCACTCGAAAACGACGTGTTCCATCGTGTCCGAGCTTCCGCACAGCTGACATTCGTCGGTCTCTGACTTAGAGAAGCGTAGGAGATAGGACCTAAATTCCCCATGTCCCGTTAGGAACTGGGAGGACTCATGGTCCATCTCCACCCAGCTACACTTCAACCTTTCTTTCACGCATGGGAAATAGCTATGTGTGAGTCTACCCTTCTCACTAGCCTCCCACCGTGCTTGCCACTCTGCGGCGGTCACTCAATATGGTTCCTAAGGAGAGGTGGCGCCCCGGGAGGATCTCCCGGTGAACATCCAGGCTTCCAACCCGGAAGTGATAGCCTTGCGGCTACATAAAGGGGTCGAGTGTCTCTTGGGCAACCCTAAAGAACTGGTTGGATCCCGCAACACACGAAAAGATGTACATAATAACAGTTATTATAAATGGTATGTGTATAATATTTTGAATAGCGCCGATTTGAATTAAATGAAACCATTTCGCAATTAACCTAATATTTATTTTTGCATATAATACTCATTATAATGTACATATTATAAAAACATAGATCGCGATCGTTTTTTGTAATTAGTATTATTCTTTAGGTTTTCTTAACTTCAGTGACATACTCAAACAAGCAATCATCCTCTTTTGCCGGGAAATAATAATAGTATGATCGTTTAAAATTTTTGGCCAAACGACTATTATAATAGTCATTATGCATTGTCTGGTATATTGTTCTTGCGTTATTAATTGACATTCTTTTAAGTTTTAAGATGTATTCGGCTTTGGTTTTCTTGACCTATATTATAGCATTGAAAAAACAAAACCGACCATTTTAATAAAATAGTATACTTGGTAATTTAAATTTATTTTTAATACTAATTTCCGTACCATAGATAATATTACTAAATAATCACAAATATACGGAGCAGGGTGGCCAGCTAGAAGAGACTTGTGAGCCGCCCAATATATTAATAAATATGGAAGAACCAAAATGAAAAATAAAGTTAATTTAATAAAGAAGGTTATTAGATGTCAATTGTAATAAAATGTATAAAATGCGAAACAATATATGATATTAATTAATAATTAAAAATAAAAATAAATACATATTAAAATATTTTACCAAAAACACTATTTTTTTTTTTTTTTTGTAAATTTTTCTATAAATTGAAATTTAATAAAATATTATACTTCTTCAAATACATAAATTCATATTGAAAATAATTTTTTTCGTAATAATGTTTGTATCTTACAATAAAATGCTAGCCATATGAGTTTATTACTGAGGCCGCATGCGACTCAAGAGTTGCAGTTTGGCCACCCCCGATATAGAGGTTTGAAAGAACTTATCTTAACTCCCTAAAGCCGTAGGTACAATTTTTTTTATACTGTAGATGTTTTACTAAGTTTAGTTTTTATGAAATTGAAAATAATCTAATAAAATATGATTATAATCTTTTAAACTCTTATTGGTATTTTTTATGATGTAGTTATGTATTGATTGATGCTGAGTGCTATTAAGAATATAATAAATAGTTGATATAAAACGATAATTGTATACTACCTACATCATTTTTACATCAACAGATATATTCACCTTACGTTTCATTTCATTCACTTGATTCCAAGACATTTTTTTCATCGCACTGATGTTTTTTTCACCTTGCATTAGGTTTTTTGGAATATTAACAGATGTCAATTTGGGTCGCGGTGCACTCCATGCGTTTATCGACTGAATCATTAGCTTTTCTACGTCATTAAATAACATTCGTATATTTTAATATGTAATTACATAATGATTTGCACATGTATTTTTCTTTCTTTTATTTTGAACTATAGTTTGCCTACGATGATAATTAATTTTTACAAACGTTTTATTTTCGACGTCAAGTGTCTGTTTTCATTTATCCGTACTTCATACCATCTCCGCAATTTGTTAAATTCGATTATTTCCGGGAAATCTGCTATAGGATCACCCATAATCGACATCAATTTCAGTACCACCTGTGTAGACGGGCATAGGTATACTGTATTAACTATTAGGTATAAAAACTAAAATAATTGGGTAACTGCTCGTCTTAATAAATATTATGCTTTAAGAGGTTCAGGTATGACTGTATGAGTTATTTAAGTTCGACAAGTGAACTAAGTATTATTTATAATTTAATGATTAAAATTTTATTATAATACAAATTTATGACAATAAACTAATAATAATAATAATAATCGTAAATAGAATATTGTACGTCCGTATTATGAGACTATTATACACGCACTTCAATGTATCTATAGGTAGGATATATCGTATTTCGTGCAACATAACATCATTTATGTTCTACTATTATGTATAATGTATATATTATGTATTTATGGCGTTATAAATATCTTTACGTATGTATACTTTATACACTATACTATATAAACCATGCAACATTTTCAAATTACATCATACAATGTTTTAAGTTAAATATGCACATTATAAATAAAATATAATAATAACTAAAATACGTATTTTGAATGACTGAGAACTCCTGGTTTTGATAATATTTGAGCTTCGCCTATCGGCCGCCAGGGCTAACTTTTAGTAAATTAAACAAGAGTTGTATTTATGTGTGTTTAAAATAAAAGCGTGTTCCAATTAACTTAGAAAAAAAATATGGAATAGTTCAACAATTAAGGAAAGGTGTGAATGCAACATATTAAGGAAATATTTTTAATATTCCAAATTCATCTATTTATAATATTAAACGGGATGTAAATAAAACTAAAGACTTTATAGTACAAATGGAAGCAACTGATGACAAGCTGAAAAAAATATGAAACTCGCTGTCAACTACCATTTAGATAAAGCTTGTACAACAATGGAGTCAAAGTATTCCATTAATAGGTCTGATTATAATGGAAAAAGTACTTGTTATGAATAAAAATTTAAATGATAATCATGATTTCAAAGCTAGTACAGAATGGTTGAACGAATTTAAATCATGTCATAGTATCAGGTAAATTGCAATAGAAGAAGGAAAACTTAGTGATAATAATATGGTTATCACTGGCTATATAAAAAAATTAAGCTTTGAAATAAAAAATCATCAATCTGCACATGACAACCAAATATATAGATTGTTACGAGAGACAAAATGAAAATGATTTGTCAAGTTTAATGTTACTAAGAAAAAACTATCGGAGCTACTTAATATGCCACTTATTTCAATAAATTTAAATGTCTGTTTACAGTAACCTATTTAACTAATATTTTCCATGCTGAGAATAACATTGAATTTATGTTAAAAAAAACTTGAGTTATAGAGAAAACATTCGCTTCAAAACAATATTAAATTCAGTCCATCACTTTCTACATTTTTAAAATCATCATGTGAAGTTTTCTTTAGGACGTAAATGATATTATCGATAACCTACAAATTTTGAAAATATTTTCTAGTTCCTGACAAAAATAAGAATTGAGTAGCAGATGTAAATGCAGATGTCCTCTTTTTGGTTTAATCTAAGACATCCTAACCGATCATCAATGTTTTTTTCGACAATTTATGTATGTGAAAAAAGATTTTCTGCCTATGTGGATACTAAAAAAATAATATGGAAATCAATTAAGAAAAAGAAACAGATTTACGAATCAACTATTCTTAATATAGATCTTAAAATAACAAATTTAGTATCAAAGAAATAACACATTGATTAAACTTTTACAATCATACAAATAATATATTTATTTAACTATTGTTTTATATTTATTCAATGTTTTCATATACATTTTTACATTTAGTTCTGAAAATAAAAAAACAAAATTATTATTATTTATTATTGGTTTTTTTTTTTTTTTATTTTATTAAGGGGTCCGCGATTAATTTTATTAACTTTAAACCACATTCTATGACGGGTGAATAGATTTTTCGTTCATATTTTTTTCTTAATCTTAAAATATTCAAAACTTAAGTATTTCTGCAAGACAAGGCCTTTTTAGAGCCTTATTGACAATTGTATAACTGCCGCAATGCCATACCGTTCCCTCTTTCTTGCTATTTCGTCGCTTTTTGAGCGAGGGTGTTTTTTCCTGGTGTTTAGAAAATTAGTTTCGTTGTTCCTATTTATAAATCTGGTAATCCTTCTAATGTCAAATATATCAAAAACTACCACCCTATTTCAATCATTCCTCATGACGCTAAACTACTTGAATTACTTATCTACAATAGTCAAACGTAACTAGATCGATATCATTATTAAAGAATAACATAAGTGGTTCAGGCTTTGCAAGTTCACTATAGCTAATAGTGCTGTACTTACACTGAATGCCTTGAGCAAAAAAGTCAAACTGACTTCATTGTTACAGATTTTATAAAGACATTCGATACAGTTGATCATGGTCTTGTTATTAAAGAACTACAGACACTTGGCATAAGAAATCACCTTCTTACTTGATAAACTCTTATCTAACCAGCAGAAAGTAATTTTTTAAGGTTCGTGACTCATTTTTTGAATTGATAAATGTACCCTCGGGGGTCTTCCGAAGAGGTCATTTAAGCCCTTTACTATTTATCATATTTATTAACTTTATTGATAAATGGATTAAAAATTACCAGTTTTTCCTATTTGCCAATGGCATAAAAATCTACTAAAAAATTGATTCTTCTGAAAGTTCTTTCGTTCTTCAATCTGAATTTGATATCTTCTCCATCTGAGTCAAATGTCTAGGTTTGTCATTTAACCTTGAAAACTGTCATATTGTCTTTTACTAGTAGTCGTTCTCTATTTACCATTCTTACCGCTTCGGGGACGTCTTTATTGAACGAGTGTTTTTATTCTATGACTTCGACATTTCCTATTTATTCTCTTAATTTTGAGCATCACATAAATAAATTGTCCCTAAAGCTCTCGAGATCTTAGGTTTTATTAAACGAGTCTCAAAAACATTCTCCTCGGCCAATTGTCTCAACTCGCCTTATTTCAGTCTGGTTCGCTCTAAGTTATAGTATAGTGTAGAAGTTTGGCTCTCTTACCTAGCTAAAGACTACCTAAGATTGGAATGGATCTAAAATAAGTTTCTTTCATATGGAGTTTTCCTATTAAAAATTGACCACCTTACGCACAATTACTTCTTTATTTTTTCTGTCTATTTTAATCAAATTTAACTTCTGTTTAATTACCACATAAGTACTTAATATTGTAAATATCATTATTATTTTTTTTTTTTTTTGTCTGAGCGTAAGTTAATTAAAATAAAATAAAATAAATAAAATTACAAAATAGACAACTTTTAAGTATGAAAAAAAAATATTATTTAGTTCCTGATCTATTTAAGTTAAATTTTACATACGTTGCTGTAAAATGTACAGTATATTAGTGCGTATTCCGGAATGTTAATCTGCCTTGAAAATATTTGAAAAATATATGGGAGAGTACTTAATCAAAGTACTTGCTTAATAGATTAAATAGCCCCGGCCATATATAAATAAAATTTAAAATTTAGATCTGATATTATAAGTTTTCAATGATATACAATTCATAATATTATGTCAGCTTATTGCTTGTAAAACCATAGTATAAATTTTGTTATTGAAGTGATTTTACAGTGAGTGTCTAGAACATATGTTTAATTTTATTACCTATCTACTTGGTTTTCTATTATTGGATAAACTATATTAAATAAAAACATTGTAAAAAAATAATTCAAAAAGAGAAGGATAAAATCAAAATTTATTCAAAATTTACTTTCAAATAGGTATAAATATGACTTATTTACCAATTTGTAATATAATAAATAAAAATTGTGATGCAATTTTGATTTCTTTTTTTTTTATGAGAGCGAGAGTCGCTGAAAGTTAAATTAAAAATATTAGGATCACACTCATAAAAATTTGGGAACCACTGCAGCAAACAATCAATATTCATAATTTATAACATATTATAAGAAGTTAAATATATCTTCTCTATCTCTAATACTATATAAAATTGAAAGGGGTTTTCTACGATTGCGCTAACCGAGAAAACCACTGAACCGATTTGGATGAAATTTTTTATTGGTATATCTGAAAGTCTGCTGAAGGTTTGCAAAAGTCATCAAAAGGTACCACATTTGTTAATAAGAAAAGAAGTAAAAAGTTCTTGAACATTTTAAAAAAATTATGTAGTATTTGAGTTGTATATTTATTTTTATTTTTGTAATCATTGGGAACTCTAAATATACAAAAAAAACTTTCCATGCAGTTGACTTTCATTCATATTAAATTAGTTATATAGTTTCATCTCCCAATAGGTTAATTAAAAAAACAAAGCTAATTTATGAGGCTAATCTGCGATCGGCTTCATTTGTTGAGGTTTTTCAAAGATTACGATTAACAGATTTCGAGATCAAACATTTGGAATGTTGGCATAGATCTTCGTGCAGAGTGCTTTTCATATGGACAATTAAACGTGGGATTTTTTTGAACTGAGAACCCGAAGTATCTAATGATTTTGATTTTAATATGAAATAGGACAAAAAAACGTTAAATTCTCAAAAGTTTTATAAAATTCTTTATCAACAATAGATCAATTAGCATTTATTTTGTATCTGTAATCATTTTTAATAAAAATATATTTATCATTAATACCGCCAGAAACACTTCAATACGTTTTCATTAAGCGTGGTTTTATATTTACTTGTCGATCACATTAAGCAAAAAAATTTGAATAACAATTCTACATATTATCGTCCGAAGGCAAAATAAACAACCAATTATGAGTGAAGCCGTCAAGGGTCGGCTATTTATCATTGGTGAAAAGATACTGTGTGATGGATAAGCTAAGAAATAAATCGATGATAATATCGAACCTTTTGAGGTAATGCTGTATAGTTATGATGGAATGACGGTTGGAGCTGTGTGGTTTTGTGAGCTGTTTCATCATAGAAACTAAGTAGCATAGTTTCAAGGTCACTTTATTTTTGAATTTTTTTCATGGCATTTATTAATGATTAGGATACAATATAATAATACAAAAACTCGAGAAATCAAAAAATAAATGGTACTTATTAATATAAATATAATAATTTGTTGTATTAGATTGTTTAATTGAATATCAAATAGAATTTGTGAAATTAACTTACTCTTAGTTGTTTCCAGTTTGGTAGTCTGTGAATTACACCATGTAGTCGTGTCATGTTAACCGAACCATCCTTTAAATTACATACATAAACAATAAAGTATTTAGAACGTCAATAAAAAAAAAATTTAAATAATATATCTAAAACTAATTTAAAGACGACTTATAAAGGAGACCTATCAATACTTTATAAACACATATTTATGTTCAATTTGATATCTTCAATAATACGTATCGTTTTTATAATGAAAACACCTATTTTTATGAGCTTAATGTTTAAAATTTCTTTTGATTGGATAGTCTTGGGACCCAAATTTCCATAAAACCCTACTGATTCAAGGTAAATATGTAATTTTCTTCATTAAGACATGTGTTTCGAGGAAGGCTTGGTGATGTTTTAATAAAATTATCATAGTCATCATAATCAAATCTTGGTTTACAAAAATTAGAAATTAATCTTTTTTATATAAAACATTTATTAATTTATGAATTTTTTTTTTTAACTTTATTCAAATAATTGGTTGCTTTTGTAGTTAATTAAGTTGAAAATATTATTGTTTCTTTATTGAGTAAGCTTGAATATCCTTTTTCAATTTAATTGGTATTAAATTATTTAAAACCAAGTATAAAATTAATTTTTACCGACAGCTGGGGAGATGGCAAAAAAAAAAAATTTAAAAGTACAGTAGTGTTTAAAAATTCTGAGTTCGTCTCTGACCTCATTGATGAGAGGTGGCTGAGGTGTACTCGAGCAATCATCATGGTCACAGTTTATATCTGTCTTAAACTCATTAGTGATGTTATCATCAAGAACAATGTCGTTGTAGTGTTTGTTAACATCAACGTGTACGGTAACTGCATGGCTGTCATGATCATTATGTTGCAAGTCCAACACTGACATTTTCTTGTCGAGTGCTATCATAGACGACTGTTCTTTGACAGCCACTCGTACCATTGACGGCAGTGGAGTGCCCTGTATGCCTTTCATTGACGGCGTGTTGACATGTTTGGTCCTGTCGAATTTAGCTACAGTGATACCGGTGTCCGACGAAAACACTGACGGATGCTGGTGTTGCTGGTGGTTAGCCGCCAACCTGGCACCATACTTTCGGAACTCTTGGCAAATTTTCTCCTCGTTCGCATCTATAGACATAACGTTAAGATGGCGTAACGTCTTTGAAAGCACCACGTCATCATCGCTCTCGCCGATATCTTCCCGTCCACCGCTTAGATTTTTTCCGCTATCTCTGAAACCCAAACATCAACTATTACGGTCGCTACCAGCCTATTGGGTGATTAATGGCAGCACAGCTGTAGTTAATTAAGTAGGCCTTGAAATTGCTCTTACGCAGTAACTTAATATTTAGTTATATTATAATAAATATGTCTAAAATAATCATAAACATTGCCGCAAGTGACAACGGGACTGGATGCTAAATTTAATTTATTAAATTACAGTTTAAAGTAGCAGATCTCAACCATAGGGTTCCAACTCAATTTTGGGTTTCCAATAATGCTCAATAGGTTGGCGAAAATTTAAAACGTTGATATAATATTTTTATTTTTGAGTCTGGCTACCTATATGAAATAGTTTTATAAATAATAAACGAAACCGTTATCGTTAATTATTTTAAGAGTTACCATTATAGGACATTTATTGGCATTAATATAGACTATTATACCCAAATTAATTCAACTATATTTAAGAATTGGTCCATTTAAATAATGAAACATTTTGAAGAACCATCCATTATCGAAATAAACAACGCATCATACCACTCTACGACTTCAGAACATTACCAAAATCAAACACAAAAAAAAGGTGATGTCTAACAATGGCTAATCAATAAAGGTATTGATTGTGAGTTACGTGAACGGGTAACAGATTTAGCACCCAGGGAAAAAAAATAAGAGCTCGATGAGATTGCCATAAAAATTTGAAATTCAGTTGTACGATTGCCACCGTAGCACTGTCAATATAATCCTGGCTTAAAAGAAAAGACGACAAGGATTCTCTATAAATGGTGTTCCTGCCACGTAGGGGTTATGAGGCCTCGGTCTAGGCCGAGCGCTGTATGGCGAAGTATAGTCTTAAGACACAGGCAAACACCGCCCAAAGGTGTCCGTTACTGGCAATAACGGGCGCATATAAGACCATAATGTAGATAGTTCTTCAGGTCATTGCCGGAGTACCTTCCCTAGATTTAGAACTAGTTTGGCTGGTTAAAATCGAAAGGGACAAGGGCGCTGAGAGGAAACATGTCAGCGTCAGACGTTGCTGAAAAGGCAAAACAGTATTACGATACCACAATACGCTTCTGGCAAGAGAGATAGGTCGCCAGTGACAAAGGAAAGCGGACAACGGCTTGGTTTCCGGACGTCTGGCGCAAGCTCAAGAGACCGTGGTTCGTTATGGAACACCTCGTCTCGCAGTTCGTGTCCAGACATGGGGATTTTAACTCGTCGCTCCGCCGTTTCAACCTTCGATGCGAGGCAGGTTGCCCGTGTGGTCTCCCTGAGGAAACCGCGGAGAATAAGCTATTCAATTGTCCAGCATATAGCCAGGAAAGAAGCAAGCTCGCAGCCGCAGCGCAAGCGGAAGGTGTTGACTGGCCGTGCGACTGCGATACCATGACCTCCACGTAGGCCATGTTCCTTGCGTTCAAAAACTTCTCCCGGGAAGTACCAGAACGTAAAGAGGTAGGGCGATCCCGCGGGCACGACCCGGACCCCTAATTTTAAAACCATAGCGGGTGGGCGTGTGGCTAGAGGGCGTATGTGCAGGGCACGGCACACTGCCAGAGACATGAGGACAGTCTCCCCTATCCACACGGGCACAAATCGTCCGAGTGGGCCTAGCCAAAAACGACCGTCGCTGTCATCGATGGTGGCGGGGCGAAAGCCTGCGAAGTACCGGATAGTGGCCGGCGAAGCGGGACCCAATAACCGAATCAAGGGCCTAAGACGGCGCCCCCACAGGACCGTTGAACGCTTTCCGTACTAAGACCCGCCTAGCCGGGAGTGAGGGACGGGATACCTCGCGGGACGAATCGGGAGCCCTCTCTCCATGATATATTTCTTGCCTAGACCAAGAGAACTAATTATAGTGGACAAACCACCCTTCGGGCAAAACATATGCGCGTATTCAGTCGGCTCGGGACTTAATACGAATGAGGCACTTAAGGGGATTCGACCTGGCTATGATTTCTACCAAAATACACCCATATTTTGCCAACTGTACTGAGTGTTCTAGTAATCGGAATCAAATTTCGAAAACATATTTGAATTTGTTATGAAGTTTACTTAAAAACAACTTTTCGACTTTTTTAAATTGATTACTCAAATCTTTACATTTTAATTAAAAATTTTGAATTTTATGAATTTTTAAATAATAGTAAAATTGAACTAAATTTAATTAATTTAAAAATGTATGAAAGTCGTTTTCATGTAAACTTCATGACGAATTCAAATATGTTTTTGAAATTTGTTTCCGATTACTAGAACAGTCTGTATAATTGGCAAAAGATTGGTACTTTAAAAAAAAAAAAAAAAAAAAATAGTAAATAATATTTGTCAAGCCCGCAACGGTGTACTTTGACATGTTACTACGCGTGCGATAATATACCGTTTCCTCTAATCAAACCTGTTTTCGTCCGACGTAGAGCAAAAATAATATTATAACAAGTTTCCGCATAGCGACATCACAGTGACGATAAAAACGAAAATATCCATAAAGCTATAATAAATGTTATAATTGTTATAAACAATAATTTATAAATAACACATAAAATATATGCAATCAATATTATCACAGTATCGCTGCAGGTAATACATATTACTTATTATTTATTAGCTGCTGGTTATGTTGTATGTACAATAGCTATTAACTGCTACCACAATTATTAGCTACCTACTATTTTTTTTTATAAATTATAAATTATATATATTATAATTTATAATAATACGTATACGTTTTACGTTTTTCTTGTCGTAATGGAAAACGTTTTACAAATTAAAAAACGATAAAGAAAATATTTATCAAAAAAACATAATGGAAATTTTATTAAATTAAAAAAATGGCGAGAAAATTTTAAAATTAACATTGAAAAGGTAAGTTAAAATAATTTGAAACTTATATTGCTATATAATTTTATTGTGTGCAAGTCATTTTTATATTTTATAAATGATTATAATATAGGAAGAAATAAATAATGTTTCAACATCAGAAAACCCTCATCCTATCAACGATGATACTGTTATAGCAGAACAGGATAATGCACAAAATATGGACGTCCGTCTCTAGTAAATTATTATTGTTTTCTATACATTATTTACAGCAATAGCCCTTATGAATAATACATTTTAAATTACAAAAAAAAATCAAAAAATTATTATTTTTCGTTTAAAAATGAAGTTTTGTCAAAATCTAAGTTTCGAAATTGCTAGGTATAGCAATTACATTTATGCTCAAAATTATACTTAAATGAGTTAAATGTATCAAATTTTGTTTTAATTTAAAAAATAAATAAATTATCAACTGGTTAATTTCCACAGATTATGTCTATAATATGACTATTTTTATACATTGTGTCACTGTGTTTAGCGTATATTATTATTAGGGCAGAGAAGTTATAGGAGATAAAATTGGAAAAATATGCACATAAAAAATTGAAAATATGCATTCAAATTCATTAAATATGCAATATAATATGCACAAAAAAATTAAATTATAATTTAGTAAAATAATAAAATTAGATATAAAAAAAATATAAAAAAGTCATTGTATTGCACAATTAATTTTATTTTAAATATTTTCTACGTCGAATAATCGCTGATTGTTAGTATAGTTTTCTTCAATCTCGAATTTTGGATTTATCCTTAAAATAAATATAAAATATATTAATACAAAAATAGTTTTAAAATAACTTTTTTCTTACCTGATAAATTATTGCATTGCACAACTAATGTTTTTTTAATATTTTCTACGTCGAATAATCGCCGATTGTCAGCCAGTATGGTTTTGTACCTTGAAAAACTTCTTTTGACATCTGTTGATGTTACTGGTGCATATTTATAAAATGTTAAATCATTTCCTGTTAGGTCTTCTGGTAAACCAACCATCGATGAACTTTCTCCATTCAAAATTTTTAAAATTTTTAATATTATTGCAAACCCATCATTTTTTTCTAAAACTTGGTTATATTTTGTTTTTTTTTTCATTCCAACGTCACCCGCAACTTTGTCCAATTTATTTTTTGTGAACATTACTGTTATTACTGAATCAGTTAATGATACTCCTTATGTTTCTAATTTAGTTATAGTTGATGGTAAAAACCCATAATTTAAATGTATAAAAGTTAAATTTGGTTCCATTGAAATTTCATTTAGAAAGGCTTGAGATTCTTTTATAGATACAGCATCTTTAGAATCAAAATGTTGCATAACATCTCGTACTTGCTTAAAATATTGGCAGTAATAAGAAGTAGCTTCAATCCAAGAACCCCAACGTGTAAGTACAGGTTCAGGAGCAAGAGGGACTCCGGGAGCTTCTGTCTTAAAAAATAAAACATGCGAAGGAGCTTTTAAAAATACTTGCTTTCCTTTTGCTACTAATTTATCAACTTTAGGAAAATGACTACGAATATTTTCTGCCAATCTATGTAATCCGTGTGCTATGCAAGTAATATGGATCATCTTGGAGTACAAAGCCTTGATAGTTGTACCTGCTTTCTTCATGTATGGCGCAGCATCGCTTAAAAATAGGAGGACGTCATCATGACGAACACCGTCGGGCCACAAGAGAATCATTGAGCTGTCAAAAAGTTTGGTTATTGTAGAAAAATTGGCTTTTTCTAAAACTTCGGTGTTTAGTAAATATATTTTTCCGGGTCTATCCTTCAGTAGAGTTCCGATTATTACGTTTGCAATATATCTCCCTTGTACATCTGTCGTTTCATCTATAGAAACCCATATTTTATTTCCTACAACGTATTTTCTAATTTGATCAATAGCTTCTAAATAGTAATCGTTTGTATAAGTTTTTCTCCACGTGGATACACTAGGGATGTCATTTAGAGTATATTTTTCAAGAAACGATCGGAATTGAACATTAGAAATTTTATGTAAAGGAATGTTTGCACACATTATAGCCTTACATAAATTATGTGAAAAAACAGATTTTTTGTTTGACGGCTGTGATATAAATTGTTGTTTATTTTCTGCAGGTTTATTTCGACGAGCTAATAATCATTCGTGTTTATTTGTTTTTATATGTTGAGTTATTGTAAATTTTTTATCAGCACTTACTTTAACTTCGCAAATCTTACAATAAAGCATAGTACCATCGGTAGCATATGTATCTTCACCATACTGTTTCACATACTTGTTAAATATATTTGCATTTATTTTTGGCATTGTGCAAAATGTTAGCAGAAAATATGTTAAAGAAAAATGTAAGCATAGAAAACACAACAAACGGCACGCAGTTTCGTATCAAACGACACTTAACACCATACTAATAAGATTACTGACGGACAGTGGTCTCTGGACACATAATAATGTTAATATAAAATTTAATATAGATACTTAAATGCCAATCTTTCAAATCTTATCTTCGATAACATTATCCGAATGTACACCTAAAATATGTGGGTACCTATAATATAGTAAATAGTCTACACGGGCATCGGGTGGTGTACAATGTATATATATAATATATAAATTGTGCATAGAATATAATAATACCATACAGTTTTTATGTAGAATATGCATGAAATATGCACAAAATAACAAAATATGCAATTTTTTTTTAATCTTTAAAATATGCAAAAATATGCAAAAAAAATTTTTTATTTCAACTGTAGGGCCTATGACTTATATTTATATCTTGGTTTGCTATAAAATAGAGGCCCAGAATAAAACATGCAAATCCTATAACTTCTCTGCCCTAATTATTATTATCTAGATTCTGGAATCATATCTAGTCATTCTAATCATTTAGAATAAGGTTGCTATTATATTATTAATAACAACAAAACAAAATTCAAATTCCAATTCAAACTGAAAAATTATTCGAAGACCTTTGTACAGGCCGACGGCGTATAATTATTATAATATGCGCGCCACGAACATCTAAATAGGTAGTTCGCACGCACCCCCTAATTCAAGACGCACGATCTATAAGGGTACTTAAAAACTAAGTGGCGATGGATAAAATATAAAATAAAATGCTGAAAACTCAAAATATGGTAACTGAAAATGTATAATTTGCCTGTTTGGCACAACCAAAATAAATATAAAATTCAAATAATATTATTAAAAATATTGCCTGTTCGGCACAACTATATAATATAAAATATAATGATGATGCATAAAATAAATACAAATAATTAGCCTTTTTGGCTTAACAAATTGTATACAAACGATGATTAGCACCGACAATAAATATAAAAGATTGGCTATTAGAGCCGTTACAATTTAATTTAAATATATAATAAATAACTCACAAAATAATAATAATATGAAATTAGTGCTGACAGAATATAATAATATTGGAGCTTAGTACCCAGTATAAAATATAAATAATACCTAATACATATAATTTATAATATCTATTTACATGCGAGTAAATCGTTAAAATACACCATGAACAATAAAATAACACTATACAATGAATGACATAAAACAAAATGTACCAAAAAAACAATATAAATTTATATAATTGCACAGTAATTTCTCACTACACACAACGAGAGATGAACAACTACAACAACTCATACACATAAAACAGATGAATTTTACAGGGCGTTGCTCTCATTAAAATATAATAATATAATTTAAATACAAACATTACTAATATCAACAAATTATCGTGAGTGCATCGGGCGTAGACCGTTTGGGCGAATCGACCCAAAATATAGTCCGTTTGGGCGATTAACTATATACCGTTTGGGCGAGGGTTTAGTCAACTAAAACTACCTTTTGGGCGATTAGATATATACCGTTTAGGCGAGAATTATTCAATTAAAAATACTGTTTGAGCGGTATAAAAATCCTTATAACATACACTCAATAATTAATTAAACAAAATTATATAAAATATGAATAATTAATAATAATAAGTCAAAAATCATATAAAATATGAATAATTGGTCAAAAATCATATAAAGTATAAGGAGTCTACATCCAAAAATCATATAACACAAAAATAATTAATAATAAGTCAAAGTCATATAAAATATAAGTAATTTACAGTCAAAATCATATAAAATATAAATAATTGGTCAAAAATCATATAAAACATAAATAATTAATAATAAGTACAACTTGGAAAGCGTGCCTGAATCGTAATCTTATTTTCGATAATAGTGATTAATAACGATTAGCAATATTGCAATAATATCATCAGTACCTATCTGTCACCTGGTTTTTACCTCGCACACAGGTAAAAATAATAATTTCACTCGCCCAAACGGTACAAATGATAGTCGCCCAAACGACCACCGCCCAGTGCATCCGACGCGACCGTGAATATAATCTAATTTTATACATCTTTACAACCTTAATGTCCTCAGTATTCCTATTAGTAAAAACAATCACCATATATTTGAAAAAAAACATAACCAGTTAGATTTTATAAATTAGGGAGTCAACACTAGACATGCAGCTAGTAACTTTTCCTTAGACTGGCCCACAAAAACTAGTTGCCAAAAAGTTTTCTATTTTCTGAGGAAGCAGATATTAAACATAATATCCAGTAATATGGCTAATATACCACTACGCATTTTCCAAAAAAAATCTTAATATTGTATGCAGCATAATAAATAACGCTAGTAATATTAGTTAAATTATTTGTTATTTATTCTGAAAAACTCCTTATTTGTCTTCATATAAAAATGTAATATGTATCTATATCAATGAGAATTATTTGTATACTAAGATAACCTTAAAACCTACTCTGATGTCCTCTTTAATTTAATAATAAAAAAAACTGTAGATGATTGAATAAGTAATTTTGAAACCAATCCCTTTACAAAGATTTCACTTTCAATTTTATATATACCTAAAGATATAGAAAATATAAAATTTAAAACAGTTTTGACTTTTGAGTATAAAGCGTTATTTTATGCTCGATTTCTAATACAATAAACTTTTAAACTTTAAACGCTTTCCACATAAAAAATCTGTATTTTTATAATTAAATAATTATTTTGAATTTAAAATTATTTTTAGAGTTATACATGATGAAGTATTAAATGGCTAAAGAATTGTTGATATTAGTTATATTTTTAAATCAATTTCGTCAATTTGTCAAACACCATTTGACTGTTCATTTAAAAATTAAATTTTTTCTCATGAAATTCGTAAGTGATTTTTTTTTTGAATTTCATTTTGATTGTTCTATGTGTCGTAAAAAAAGAAATTATTTATTCTGAACCTCCAATATTAAATGACAAATTAACAGTAAATACTGCCGCTGTTACTGCCGTCTTCAATATAGGACAAGGCCACTCCCAATTGGATCAATTTTTGGCCATTTTAAATATGCCTTGTATTTCTAATGAAACTAGCACCGGTGAAACTCGCTGTAAGTGAATACCCTAGCACCGGTGAAACTCGTTGTAAGTGAATTTCCTAGGTCGGAGACAGGACTTAAGAATACAGCAGTTAGAAAAGTCTAGTAGGCAAAACCAGTGATAACGACGTTTGAGATGTTGGTACCTCTGATTTGGTGGCTCTATACTTTGGCGGTGTCGTTTTAAACGCGTAAATAATAAAAGTCTAATTCGAGCGTCTAGTGGTCGGCCATTTCATTAAATTCACAGGTGTAATACACCTTGTCCCATAGCTTGCTCTGTGCTTTTGTGCATGGAAAATAAATAAATACATTCCGAAATGGTAATTAAATGTCTAGTTATCAATCATCGTCCAGTGAATATCGATTCCTGAAAGGGCAATCCGCCTGCGGCGGATTGTCATACCTCCTGACATTGAAGGCGTTGTGCTGTTTAGTACGCAAAAAAGTTTAAGTCGAATCGAGCGCTCGATTTCTCTAGCGATCACCATTGAAAATCCAGTTAAACGCGTTTAAACCTCCCAGGTAGGCGATCCGACGCAGTCAGATCGCGGACGATGTGGGCGTAAAGGAGAGATGTTAAACGTATTATGGAAAACGCATGTCAAACGTTAGCGAGTTGAAGATCAAAAAAACTATACATAATTAATATTTTTTTTGATATTTTATAGATGGTCGGATATAGAAAACAAATATTATGCACTTTCTGTGATGACAAAATATTTAATGTGCTACTGTTTTTCCCCCGTATCTTTCAAATGTAAACAACTGAAAGGCTAAACATATAAAATAGTGAATTCAAGGTCAAAACTGATTGAAACAACTGTACGTCATCAATAGAATGTTCTCAGGCTATAATATAAATTGCATATCGCATATGTACATTTGAATTGTGCAGACTGTTAGCAATAACTATAATTGGTTAAATTGAATACTATTGTGTAATATAATGTTCGTGTAAAGTATATTGTGTTACGTACCGTGTTTTATATATTTTACACATATATATTATACGGAGAGGTGATATGTATACCGATGGAATAACATATTCAAGCAGTGTAGTATCGAACGGCTATGGCGATCACCTGCAACATCGTGATATTTAATATAATGAATAAGACATGATCACACGTCCTGGACTTCTCAGAAATGATGAAAACGAGGTGTTAATATCAAAATATTTAATATGACAATTAAGACTGATCGTCTTGTAATTTTAGAACCGATGAACCGCAGGAAAGGCACCCAACTGAATAATACATTTAATTTAGAGAGCTCCTTTAGAATATCGTAAGCTCACCACCTCCTCAGTCACCACTCTGACGGTTAACCATATAAGGGAGACCAGGGCAAGAGCTCAGTAGATAATAGGATATTCGAGACGCTCAGGAAAGGTACGTAACACCACTCACGGTCTGCTCCATCAGTATTTCAGAGGCAGGTCGTAACACCACTCACCATCTTGTGCTTTTGCAATTGTATTCTTGCACGAGTTAATTGGCTAAATAAAGACTTAATCTTTAACTTGCAAACATTATATTTATTTACGTTGATATATGTATCGATTGTTGACATAACGGACGCAACAGAAAATTGGCGGTCGGTAGGATTGATTTCAAGTAGTGAAGAATAAACTTAAAATATTTCAACATATTTTTGGTACCGTCAACTTCTATCAACAGAGGCACCACCACGTAAACCATCGTTGATCGAGACGTTCAACAACTCTGGGAAATCGAACACATTGTCAGTTCAAAACAATGGTAGGTAACCGCTGTACGGAATGAATACATGATTTTGTAAGTATAAATTATATAACCGTCTCCTTTGGTCATTTTGTCCATCGTAATTAGGAAGGTCTTTTTCCATTTTATTTATTTTTACATTTTTGGTTATTTCATTTTTATTATTTTGGGAGTTAAATAAAGAGCAGTATTGAGAGTTTTTGAGATTATATTGAGATTATGAGATATTTTGAGAATTTATATTGAGAATTTATTGAAGAAAAGATATTTTGTGTTTATATTTGAGATTATGAGATTATTTTGTGAATTAAATGAGATTATTTGTGATTATTTATATTGAGATTATTAAGCAGCGAGAATTTCAGTTTTGAGAATTATACTGAATTAAAGGAGTATTTTGCTTTATTGAGAATTTTAATTAACAATGGAGTATATGTTTTATTGAGAATTTTGACTATACTGAATTAAATATATTTTGTGTTTTTATTGAAATTATAACGAAGTAAAGTATTTTGTGTTTTATTGAGAATTTTGAATTATACTGAATTAAAGAGTATTTTGTGTTTTATTGAGAATTACATGAAGTAAAAGTATTTTGTATTTATGCAGGATTTGAATTATATGAAGGAAAGCATGGTATTGAGAATTTTGAAGATTATATTTTTGAAGAGGTATATTGAGATTTTATTATTATGAAAATAAATATTTAAATACATTCGAATACGGGTTCTAGAGGAACGAATTGTTTGAATACGAAGTATTCGAGTAATCTAAAGAAACGTTAGATAGATAATTGATATTTTAGAAAACGATAGTATATTAGATATTAATTTAAGCAATATAATAGTGAATTAATTAATGACGAAGTAGCGGAGCTAAATGTTAATCGAAGAGGATAAATTAGAATTAAATAAAATATAAACCTGGTAGACGATTACTTAAATAAAAGTTTGCATTAATTAATTTAGACGAATTTGAAAATAACTCTAATTAGTACATTAAGATAGATTAAAGTAATAAAATATTGTCATACTGAGAGCTACTATACAGTGTTAACAGTAAATAACAAGAAAATAACATATCTAAAGTCCCATCATTAAAAGTATTGACGCTTTTTACAGTGATTCCTAATATTCAGACAAAACTGAAATTGTTCTGTTCTATAAACCATGGCGGAAATTATAATTGATTCAGTAGATCCGACCAATCTACCAGTTAATAAAATGATAAATCGCAACTACTAAATTAATCAGTAGAGCTTAACGTTATTTAGATATAAAGAAATAAAGAATGGGAACGAATTAAAATTATTATTAGATTCTATTCGAACAATTATGGTAAGCCGCGAATTTAAAATGAACTAAAGATAATAAAATTTAAAACGATGAAACGATTCAGTATGCATAACTGCGTAGACATGAAATATTCTAAAATTATCGTGAGCAGTAGCCTGTAGGTAAACCTGTCGTCCGAAGAGTAGTATTACGTAAACATATAAGAAAAAGCTTAAGGTATAGTAATTAATGACACCAACGAAATAAATTGACATGAAACTTAAAACCAAATTTTCTGACATTAGAATGCAAGCAGTATTAGTAGCCGATAAAACATATGAACATATAATACCGATGTACAAGAGATTTTAGAGCAAACCTAATGGTTATTACTAATAAGCAAACAATAACACATATACAATAATTATAATAGTAAATTTCGTCAAATAATAATCAAAACACATCGTATCGTAAAATAATCAGCTTCTAGGTAGGAATAATAATCAAATACAAAATCTGTGCAATATTAATTTTAAGTAGCGTTTTTACGGTAATCGTGAGGATAGATTTTCGCTCAATGTAGGATGAATAATCAACATACGCGACAACCGGGCGGTAACACTAATCAAAATCTATCGACACCTGCAGTATTGTAATACATTCAGTGGCATACAACGCGGTAGTTATAAAAAGAATGACGAACGTCTAATGAATAATAATTCCGGGAATGGATAGAACTTATGACACGATAGGAGCATCTGATACAAACTAGAAACGTGATCTATCATGGGAGATTGCTCCAACAGTACGTTACAACAATAAATAGTATTAACATGTAAAATGCATTTCAACGCGTAAAATTAAAGAGTTAGAAGTTTTATCGACATAGTAGTGAAGTGAACGTAATTAAAATGATATTTATGCGAGATTAACAGACGAAACACAAAGTAGAATTAGTAATAAATGACCAAATAATACAAACTTAGGAAACAATACCATTAATATTTAAGGGCAAAGGCAGGTTAGAGTTTAATTTAGTTAGTAAGAATTTTCCAAAAGAGAAACGGTAATTAGGTAATATTCTCAACGGAAAATATCGATAATAAATTTAGCAACAAGAATTAGAAATAAACGTTAATAATAAAATATAGTTTTAAAATCTAGAACAGAAACCATTGTATCTATAATATAGCTGCAGCAAGACGAAATAATAAGGACATATAAAAAAAAATAATATATTTTATAATAAATTAACTTACATTAACGTAAATTACCATAAAAACACTATGACCAAAGAAATTATAATTTATGTATTTATATTTAAATAAATTCTAGTTATGGATAACTATTACAGGAAAAGTGGAAAAATGTAACCGATTAAGTGAAATCGGATGAATGTTTACTAATAATGTATCATTAATATTATTAAAAAATTTTTCAGGAAGGAAAATATGAAACCTATGTATGAATATGTAAACACGATTGATTAAAATCGTGTTAGTTATTAAGAAGTTATTTTAATTGTAATGTAATAAGTAGCAAATAATATTTTATCATAAACCAAAATACTTAATACTCATATTAAGAGAAATTCAATAGAAAGAAAAATGTGAAACAACTAACACTAAAATTAAGATAATAGAATTTTAAGATTTCTTCTTACAAAACATAAATCTTTTTGAAGGGAGGTGTTACCGTGTTATTTTACATATATATTATACGGAGAGGTGATATGAATGATGGAATAACATATTCAACAGTGTAGTTCGAACGGCTGGGCGATCACCTGCACATCGTGATATTTAATATAATGAAACATTCATGATCACACGTTCTGACTTCAGAAATGATGAGTAAAGTTGTAACATTGTACGATTTAATTGACATAAGACTTGATCACGGTCGTGTAATGTAGAACCGATGAAATCGCAGGAAAGGCACCCAACTGAAAATACATTTAATTTAGGAGTCTCTTAGGTCATTGAAGTCACCACCTCCAGTCACCACTCTTGACGGTTAATCATATAAGGGAGACCAGGGCAGATCAGGAGACGGCGAGCACATGCAACTGAACGAAGCGGCTACCG